>NC_056750.1:259969157-260066657 GCF_019279795.1 Protopterus annectens | reverse complement strand
TATATCTGAAGAGTCTAGTGTGATTCTACAAATTTTACTTGGGGAAGAGGTGCCTGTTACCCGCATTGACTCAGGGCAGGGCTCTGAGTCTCCTAGATTTGTCAAGCCAGATGTTACTTTAAAAAAGAAACAGAAAACTAAACATGTGCGTACTGTAGCCTCATGGCATTGAAACCTCCAGAAGGATTGTCTGTCCCTGCTGCTGCTCCTCCTCCTTGGTCATCCCACCCCATCTAAGAGGCTTAGGGATTCTGCTGTTTCTGAGGTAGAGTTGGATTCTGGTGAAGATTCCTTAGCATCTCTCTTACAAATACACTGTCCTTTGGCTTTGAGATCTGTTGAAGAATAGTCTCTCTCTCCTCCTATTCTCCTTTTGAGTAATTATCCTTTGGGGATGCAGTGGTCCATATGATGAAACATTTTAAATGGGATTATTCCCAATTGTCAGACGTTCAAAAGAGGTATTATGAACTTTTACAAATGGACCCACCCAGACCTTCTGCACTCCCTCTAGTCTTAGTTGCCCTGTTGGACACATTTGCAACAGCTTCTTAGGCTGCCGACTCTCAAATTCCAGCCTCTAAGAAGCCAGACAGATTTTATTAGGTACAGAAGGATCATAAATACTGAAGTCCATCATATGGTTCTCCCATTGTCTCCTTGTCCACATATAAGCCATCCATACTGCTTTCCTCCTCCATGTTTCTGCCTTCTGACGTGGATAGCTGTGATATGGAGAAGTGTGGGGAAAAAGTGTATACTACTACTTTGGCTTTTAGAACCATTAATTGTCAGACCCACATGACTATGCTGTAGCTTTTCTATCCCAGCTGGTGGTGTTGAATGACATACCTGATTTGGACAACACAACTTTTCTATTTACTGAGTTCTGTTTCCCAGATAGCTTTCTATCCTATTAAATGCAGCTGTGATGCAGCTAATACCTCCTCTAGGGCAGATGTATTGGGCTCTGTTATGAGGAGATATTCATGGTTGTGCCTGCATGCTTTGCCTGAGATTATTAAAGCGAAAGTTTTTGGCACTGCTGCTGCAGAATTGTTTAAAACCCTGCAGAATAAGGGCAAGGTAATGCAATACCTTAAATATATTTCTGTTTCTCTTATACCTAAGTCCCAGAGAAGCTTTCCTTCAAAATCTTCCCTTGTCCACAAGTAGTCTAGACAGCCTGCTGGCGGGTAACAGCATTTCTAAGCACATTTTTCCATTTAAGCCCGCTCAGAATTCTAGAAGCCAAAAATCTTCTTTTCCTGATAAATCTGCCTCTGTCTGCAATACAGCCACCCCTTCCCCTCAGCCAGATTCCTGTCGACCTCAAGCTAACCCATTCCTTGCCTGTTTGCCAAGTTGTAACTACAGATGACCGAGCGCTCTCTCTCATCCAGAATGATTATTTTATGGCGTGGATGTCCCTCTCTCCGTTTTCTGGTCTGCCTTAGCCGCCTCCTTACCAGCTTCCTCATTTTCCACTGGTCCTGTGGGATCTAGTAGAACAGGGAACCATGCGATCTGTTCCCTTGTCTCAACAGGGAACATGTTTCTATTTCAGAATTGTCCTGGTTCCTATGAAGGAGGGAATGTGGAGGCCTTTACTGAACCTGCCCTATCTCAACAGCTTTCTCAAGGTTCCTTCCTTCAGGATGTTCTCTTTAGACCCTTTTCCCTCATTTGCTTCCCCACACTTTTCTAGTCTCCCTAGAACTGAAGGATACTTACCTCCATATTCCTAATCACCCTCTCTTCAGGAAATGTTTACATTTCTCTGTTTCTTTCTCTCATCATCAGTTCTTTGCTTTGCCCTTTGGTCTTTCTACAGCTCCAAGGGTATTTACCAAATGTCTGGCCCTGCAGTAGCTTTCTGCAGACTCCAGGGAATCTAGATTTTTCTACTATCTGGACAACTTCTGATTCAAGCCCCCCTCTCAGCAGCTTCTGCTTTGGAATTTACACTTCACTATGTTTCTCCTAAACAGTGTGGGATTCACTCTGTATCTCAAAAAGTCAGCACTGACTCCATCTTAGGAGTCAGTGCTGACGTCTTCTCAGGACCAGGTGTTTTGGGGATGCAGGATTCAGACCATTCCAGTGTTGACTTTTCCGCTTCCCAAGGTCCTCACTTTGACTGCTTATTGTCAGTCTGTTCTTCCTCTTCCGCTTCTTCCTGCAAGGAAATTTCTCCGAGCCCTGGGATTCATGTCATCCACGATTCCCATGGTTCCTTTTGCCAAACTCCATATGAGAAAATTCAAGTGGTATCTCAAGACTGGCTCTGACACTCACCAGTTTTACCCCATCTCAAATTTGAACTACACTGGTGGATTCAGCAAATCTCCCTAAATGTAGGTACGCCTTTTCAGGTTCCTCTTCCCACTCAGGAGCTTTACATGCATGCTTTTAATCAAGGTTGGAGAGCTTCTTCCAACAATCTGAAAGTCCAGGGTCTTTGGTCGCATCAACAGATGTCAGACCACATCAGTGTCCGAGATGAGGGTTCATCGTGTTTCACTGTTGCAGTCATTACACTTGGGTTATCCTGCTGGCAGGCGACCCATAGTCGGCCCGAGTTCCAAAATCTTGGTCCGGCGTCGGTTGCTGTCGCCTCTTCCCTGACGTCAGTGTGCCGGGGGTGTAAAAGTTGCAACCAACGCCATTTTCTGCAGTCTTTCTTGCCGCGAGGTGCCCGACGCAAAAGCAGTTCGCTAGTGCCGGTCAGCCAACTCCTGAGATTTTCAAAATTCAATTTCAGAACCGAAGTCTTCAATAAAGCGAAGTACCCCGTTGCGGAAACTTTTTCTTGCTTCAGACCGATGTCAGTAAAAGTTAATAATTGTATTTCTTGTGGGAAGCAAATATCTCATAAGGACTTTCACTCTTACTGCATTCCTTGCCTAGGCCGTGACCACGACGTTACTAGTTGTCGGTTTTGTGCTAGATTCAGTAAACGCACTATTAAACGTCGGTTTGATTTTGCCTTACATTATTTTGGACAACGATTTAATTATATAATGCCGTTGGAACAACCGACGACCGGAATGTATAAAAAACGCAACGACAAAGAAAAAGACAGGCATCCGAGGTTCAAAACCGACGATGAAGCCTCTTCTAGGCCAGTCGCCGGTTCTCAGTGAGGTGCTTTCGCAGCCCCTGACACCCGTTACCTCAGAGCCACAGGCCATAACTGACAGCCACATGGAGACACCGAGGCCTGTGGAAACTGAAGGTATTGGGCCTATGGAAACTTTACCCTCAGATGGGTCCGGAGCCGCTGAGTAGGCACCGGCTTCTGAGGGTGTTTTCAGACCTTCACAGCTTACAATTAAGGCTACTACAGCAGCAAAGGCAAAGTCCAAAGCACCATTAAAGACAAGGAAACAAGTGCAGCATTCTCCAGAACAGTCATCCATGCCAAAGAAACAGATGCTTAAAATGGCCGAAGACCTTATTACTTTAATCAGGGGCTCCCATCCCCCTCCTGGCAAAAGGCCTAGGCAAGACACTGATTATGATTCTTCTGATCAGGTTTCCATTTCCTCTGATTCTTCCTCTGATCAGGGCTATTCTCTCCCTCCCTATAAGTTCTGTGATGCTGAAGAGTCCATTTCTTCAGCCTCACCCCCTGAGGATTATTCTTTTGGGGAAACCCTGCACACCATGAGGGAGCATTTCCATTGAGAGCGCCAGGATTACTCAGAATCCAAGAAAAGACTCAGAGATTTCCTTTTATTGCCTCAGCACAGGCCCCTGGCTATCCCCCCTGTGCTTGATATTGTACATGATGATTTTTCTGAATCCAGTCTGACTCCAGATTCTTTACTCCCTGCACCAGTAAAGCCAGACAGGTACTACAGGGTCCCTGACTCTCATAAATTTCTTTACAAAAACGCCGCTGCAGACCCAGAAACAATTTCTCAGGGCCCTAAGGGCGTTAAGGCTTCCGCTGCCAAAAATCCAGTCCCCTCAGATTGAGATTCCAGAGCTCTGGACAGATGGGGGGGGGGTTTACACTTCTGCTACTTTAGCTGTAAGAGCTTTAAATTGTCAGTTTCGCATTCTTAAATATCGACAGTATCTCATGTCATTGTTAAAGCAGAAAATGGTTACAAACATAGAATGTCCTGACAGTAAAGAAATGCAGGATTTACTGCATGTAGTTGAACAAGTGGGAAAGCATACTTTGCAATCTGGTTTTGATTCATTAGAGGCTTCTTGTAGAGCCGTAGTTACAGGCTCAGTTATTCGAAGACATGCTTGGTTGAAAGAACAAAGTTTACCTGACCATGTTACAGTAAAATTATTGGATGCTCCACTACAGCATACTTTGTTTGGTGTTAAAGTAGAAGAGGTGTTAAAGAAAATGGAGGTGAAAGATTTCTTACAGGTTCAACCACCTAGATCTAGCAGAAACTGGCCTTCAAAACATTGGTCCTTTCCAGTGTCAGACAGGCCACAAAGAGGCAGATACAGACACCCAAGAGGCAGATCTCAGCCCCAAGGCTCCTGCAGACCTAAACAATGGGGTGCTTCAGCCCCCAAAGGAGGAGAAGACAAAGCACAACCTTATAGGAAACAGTCGCAATGACTTCCCTCTGCAAATGCCAAGCTCTTACCTTTTGACAGCACCCCTGGGGGGAAAGCTAGCACATTTCTCAAAAAATTGGCACATGATCACCCAAGATCAATGGGTGCTGAATATAGTTTCTCAGGGGTACAGGTTCCACTTCCACACGCTTCCAAAACCAAAAGGTATGCCAAACCTACCACAAAACCAATGGGCAGAGGTACAAAAAGAGATTGCTGCTCTTATGGATATGGGAGCTATTCAAAAAGTTTCACAAGAAGAACAGGGACAAGTATTTTACTCAAGACTTTTCTTAGTGCCCAGAAAAGGTAAAGCCTGGAGACCAATACTGGACCTGTCAATCCTAAATACTTTCCTGGATGTTCCAAAATTCAAAATGTTAACACTACAGCAACTTCTGCCCATGCTGGGCAAGGAGATTTGGCTAGTTACTTTGGATCTCAAGGAGGCATACCTGCACATCCCAATCAGACAATTGTGCAGAAGATACCTCAGATTTATAGCAGGCTCAATGCATTACCAATTCTCTGCACTGCCCTTTGGCTTATCTACTGCACCCAGGGTCTTCACAAAATGCCTGGCACCAGTAATTGCATTTTGCAGGAAAAAGGAATTCAAATATATCCCTACCTGGATGACTGCCTTATTCAAGCAGACAGCAAGGACATTCTTCTAAAGCACCTGGCGTTTGTAAAAAAATTGCTAATTTGCCTAGGGTACACAGTAAACGAAAAGAAATCAAAACTAGTGCCCTCTCAAGAGATAATATTCCTGGGTGCAAGCTTAAATACAACTTCCCAGATGGCTTATCTCACGCCAGACAAACAAAGGCAACTGACTCATTACTTTCAAATGATGGCAGCAAAGACCCAGCTCCCTGCAAGAAAAATTCTGCAGGCCCTGGGCTTCATGGTGTCCTGCATTCTACTAATTCCATATGCAAGACTGCATATGAGGAAACTACAGTGGTATCTAAAAATGTGTTTGGACTCAACATTGCCACAGCCTGGAAACAATCATAACTTTATTTCCCTGCCTACAACAGGAGTTTCGGTGGTGGTCCCAGGCCTGTCACCGCAACAAGGGACAGCCTTTCACCTTACCTACAGCCAGGCAGACAATAACAACAGATGCATAGGATTATGCCTGGGGAGCACATATGGCAGGAAAATGTATTCAGGGCACGTGGCCCAAGGAACAAATGCATCTTCACATCATTCAAAAAGAGATGCTAGCTGTACAGAATGCCCTGACAGCCTTCAAGGACCTAATACTTCCAGGACAACTATTAATAAAGACGGACAATACCACAGTTATGTGATACATAAGCAAGGGGGCACACATTCCTACCCCCTATGCAGACAAGCCAGGACTTTGTGAAACACAGCACTGACTACCAGGTACATCTGCAAGCACAATTCCTGCCAGGAACAAAAAATACACTGGCAGACGAACTAAGCAGAAATCTCATGGATCCTCACGAATGGAAGCTAAATCCACAAGTGTTCAACATGATAACAAGGCAATGGAGACGCCCAGACATAGATCTTTTTGCCTCCCCTCACAATTGCCAAATACAGAAATTTTGCACAAGGACTTATCACTCTCAAGCATGGAAAGTGGATGCTCTATCATTCAGCTGGAAAAACTTGACAGTCTATGCCTTCCCTCCGATGCCTCTTCTCACTAAGGTGCTTCTAAAAGTCAGACAAGAGAGGCCAAAAATGATCCTGATTACACCAGACTGGCCATGCCAGCACTGGTACCCAATCCTAAAGACTTTGTCCCAAGGACCACCTTGGCCTCTACCTCAAATTCCTCATCTTCTGACACTGCAAAACAATCAGATTCTGCACAGTCAACTCAGAACCTTAAACCTGGCAGCATGGCAGATAATGTAGCCACTCAGACTGCACCTCTCTCTAAAGCTGTTATGGATGTAATTTTGGAAGCCAAGAGGCCCAGCACTAGAAAATCATATGCAGAAAAATGGAAGAGATTCTGTGCTTGGAACCAGGCACAAGGGTTCAACCTACTGTTCCCTAATATACCTCAGATTTTGCAATACCTGACAGATGTTGGACAAAGGCCCATCTATTTTCATCTATTAAAATCAATTCTTGCCATTTCAGCTCATTACAATACGGATCCTCCTGTTTTTTCACATCCTCTACTACGACAGTACCTCAGAGGGGCAAAGAATATAAGACCTCCTAGGAGAGCACCAGTACCTACTTGGGACCTCAGTTTTGTTTTAGAAAAACTAACACTGCCTCCATTTGAACCAGCCAGCACAGCTGATCTAAAATACTTGTCATGGAAAACTGCTCTGCTCCTAGCAATAACTTCAGCAACAAGAGTCTCAGAGTTACAGGCATTGATGGCTGTGGAACTTTCCTCATCTTTCATCAGGACAGGGTTTCTCTCAGGACAAACCCAACATTCGTGCCAAAAGTGATTTCCAATGTGGCCTTAAATCAAACCATTAAATGTTATGTGATCCTATCTCGCCTACATTCTGACTGATGGGTTCGGAGCCGATCCCTCGGCTCCGACTCGGCACGCTTATGCCAAAGAGCGAAGTCTCTTATTGGCTGAGCTTACTATATCCCAGGATGCACCACTACCAGTCCCCCAGATCTCGTTTGCCGCTAACTTGCGAAGACGTGGTCTCGAGCTGGCTGAGCTGAGTAGTATTTTACTAACTTTTTTCTGTCAGAAATTTGCTGTTCTTGTCATAAAAAGCTGTTTTAACGGCTACTCTTACCTTTTGTGTGTGATTGGAGTTTTTTGTGAGAAACTTTGTAGTGTGATTGGGCGTTGGTTCTGATTTCAGGCCTCCTTTATCTTAGGGCCTTCCCGGTCAGTCAACCCCTCTCAAACCTTGGGTTTTTAAAATACCCTTGAGTTAATTGTTACCGGATTGTTTACCTAATCGGCAGCTGTAAACTGATTTTTGGTAGTGTCAGTTAAATCAGAAAGTCAAGTGGATAGTGTTGTTTTTTCTGTCAGGGAATTACTGCATTATTGTGATAATGTCTCAGAATCCTAGGCCTTCGGCTTTAAAAATGCACCAAATGTAATTTTAAGATGTCAATCACAGATGATCACTCTCTCTGTGTTTATTGTTTGGGTGCAAAACATTTACAAGAGTCATGCAGTGTGTGTCACGCTTTTTCCTCGAGGGTCCTCCAGGAGAGGAAAAATAAACTCATTCTTAAAGGCTTAATAAAACCCTCCTTTGAAGAAGCTTTAGCATCCTCTCCTTCTCCAGCTAAAAGAAAAGGGCGTCGGCTCCGACCAGTCCGTCGGATCCGACCGCCAAAAGACATAGGCAGGCTTCTCCTTCGGCTCCAAGGACTTGAGCCGAGGGCGGAACGGTCTGCCTCGATGCCACCAGTCTCGACTCCTCTGGCTTCGGAGCCGATGGCTGGGGCATCGAGAGGCGGGTCACCTTCGTCGGTTCCACTGGTCTCGGAGCCGACAAAGGTTGCCCGCTCAGACACTTCCTCCTCGGCGCCGAAGTCCTCCTCGGCACCGATGGAAACTAGTGGGTATTCCTTCGGCGCCGATAGTCATCGGGTCGCCTCGGAGCCGGTCCCCTAGCCCTTTGGGGCCGTTGGAGAGGCCATCTCGAACCCGTTCAGTATCCTCTCGGTCATCGAGGATGTCGGATTCGGATATAGACAGGGTGCTCCAAAGACTGTTCCAGTCCCCAGTCTTTCAAAAATTTGTTTCGGCTCCGACCCAGTTGGCTTCGGAGCCGATGGCCCCTGCCCATGTCATTGCTATTCCTCCTCCGACCGCCGGCTCCGTCGGAGCAGGTGCTGTTGGAGCCGGTGGAGATCTTAGGGTCGGCTCCGACCCTTACTCCAACCCCGGCCTTCGGGTCCGAGTTTGGTACGCGGACTTCTTCGGCTGGACCTGGGGGTGATGTTTGGGACCTATGCTATCTGTTCCGAGCCTCCCTCTCGGTGCTTCGGCTGCGGGACTTCCGTCTGCTATCATGGCTCCGGGGACCGGACACTCCCAGGATTCTGGGGTCCGGCTTTCAGAGCTATGAGGAGTGCCTTGGCCAAGTCTTCTTCGCCATCTCCCGGCTTTACCAGCACCTTCCTGGGCGTGGAGACTGGGTCTTTGGCAGTTCCCTGTCCGTAGGCAGCGGAGCCCCTGGGCCTGAGGTGACCCCATTGGGGTTCCCTCCTCCTGAGGGTTCTTCGGAGTTGTCTTCAGAGGAACCCCAAGGAAGAGATCGTGCAAGAGGAAGCACGTGGACTCCCCCGAGTCTATTACATCTGACACTGATCTTGATGATGCGGAGGGGTCCCCGAAGTCGTCCTCGGATGATGTCTCATTTGCAGACATCTTAGAGATCCTCAAACAACGAGGCGGCTGGATATCCAAACCCCCCTCTGCTGATGAGCCAGTGCTCCTCAAGGCCTTTGGGGCTCAGCCCTCCGCCTCCTGGGTGTCTCCGCCCTTCGACGAGCTCTTGGATTTAGTTTGTCGGAGGGCGTGGGAACATCCAGATACCGTGGAACCAGTCCCTTCTCGTCCTAACAAATTTTTGTCTGCCCCACCCGAGAAGGAGTTCCTGACTAAAGGCGTGGCTGTAGATGCCATGGTGGTGGCATCTGCTACACAACAGGACGTGGCAGAGGCTTCAACGTCCATCCATCCTCCTAATGAGTCTAGGAGCATGGACCGGTACGGGAAGCGCACCCTGACTTCAGCGGCCTTTACTTTAAGGTCCCTGAATTATTTGGCACATTTTACCAGACTTCAGAGGGATTTGGTCAAGGAGCTGTCAGATTCCCTCTCGGGTAACCTACCTGAGCAGCTAGCCCAGTCGGTTAGCTCTCAGTTGGCTATCCTTACGTCTATTTCTAACTCGTCCATGAGGCTCATTTCATATGCGGCCGAAGGGGCGGGTAGAGCGGCAGGCACAGGCGTGGCTCTACGGAGACAAGCCTGGCTCCGTTGTGTCAGTTTGGAGGCCTTCAAGTCTTCCTTCGCCGACGCTCCCTTCGATGGGTCCTCTTTGTTTGGACCTAAGGTTAAAGACACCCTTACCCGCTGTGAGCAAGAGGGAAAAACTTTATCTGCCGTAGGTGCCCGTTATTCCACTCCCTTTCGGCCTTATCCCAAGGCTAAAGGAGGAGGGAAGATGTGGTTCCGTAAATCACGTAAGTTTTTTCCTCAACAGCAGGAAGATTCCCTTCCAGAGGCAGAGGACGGGAAATTTTTCTGGGAGACGCCGTCCCAGAGGCGTGCAGAGGGCCCCGCAATTCTGGAGACCGAGTCCTTTCGTGGCTCTTCAGCCTCCCCCACCTCACGCGGGATTGCCCGCCTGTGCTGCTCGAGCCAGTCGGGTGCCGTTGCCAAGCACCTAAAAGCCTGGGAATCAATCACTCAGGACAGATGGGTGCTTCGGATCATTGCCGGAGGTTACACCATCCCATTCACATGCTCACCCCCACCGTCCAAAAATCCCGGACCCACCACCCAGTCAAAGGGAAATTGCAGCCGCAGAAGCTTTAAAGCTGCTAGAAAAAGGAGTCATCCAACCGGTCCCCACAGACCAGATCGGATCCGGAAATTACTCGAGGTTCTTTTTAGTGCCAAAAGACAGGGGACCTGAGACCAATATTGGATCTCAGCAGACTAAACCAATCCGTCACGAAATCCAAATTCGAATGGTCACGTTACAATCCATTCTCCCATTGTTGGAGAAGGATGTTTGGATGTGCTCCATAGACCTCAAGGACGCCTATTATCACATACCGATACATCAGGCGTCCAGGAGGTATCTGCGCTTCAGCCTGGGAGACAGTCATTTCCAATTTTGTGCACTGCCCTTTGGTCTCACCACAGCCCCCAGGGTGTTCACCAAGTGTTTGGCAGTAGTGACTGCTCACCTGAGGAGTCTTGGATTCCAAGTGTTTCCCTATCTGGACGACTGGCTCCTGACTGCCACCACCAGGCATCTACTAATGGACAACCTCAAAGCCACTATCTCCCTGGGTGCTACCCTGGGAATTACATTCAATTGGTCAAAGTCTGTCTTGCTGCCCTCTCAGCATAAGGTTCATAGGAGCAGAGATAGACTCAAAATTGATGCTGCTTTTCTTCCTACCGAAAGGATCCAAACTTTACAAGGCCAAGTTCAAGCACTGATTTCAAGATCCAAAGCCCCAGCCAGGATGGTCCTACAAGTTTTAGGTTCGATGTCTGCCACGGTTCTTCTAGTTCCTCTGGCAAGATTGCACATGAGGATTCTTCAGTGGCTATTGTCAACTCAATGGTCCTTTCAGGACCTTCCCCTCAATCATCCCATTATGATTACAGAAACATGCAAACGGGACCTTCGCTGGTGGCTTCAGACATCCAATATAAATCAAGGAAGCCCTTTTGTTATTCCCTCTCCAGTGGTCACCCTGACGACAGATGCCTCCCAGATAGGGTGGGGGGGGCATTGTCTGGGCAGGTTAGTTCAGGGCTCCTGGCTTCCAGACGAAACTCTTCTCCACATCAATGTATTGGAGATGAGGGCTGTACTTCTGTCCCTACAGGCCTTACACAAGTTTCTCCCTCAGGGCATAATCGCCATCCACACAGACAACATGTCGGTGGTCTGGTATCTAAACAAACAAGGAGGGACCAGATCTTACCCGCTTTGCAGAGAGGCCATGAGGGTGTGGGAATGGGCTGTAGCTACCAACCGTTTCTTGGTAGCGACCCACATTCCGGGGAAATCAAATATATTGGCAGACAGATTGAGCAGAACAATTCTCTCTCCTCACGAGTGGTCCCTAAATGAAACAGTAGCAGCTCAGGTTTTCAGGAGATGGGGGACGCCATGCTGCGACCTATTTGCAACACCACTAAACACAAGTGCAAAGGTTCTTCTCCTTGACTCCACATCAAGGGGAAGCAGCTATGGATGCTCTAGCACAACCTTGGCCAACAGGGCTACTTTATGCCTTTCCTCCGATTCCACTTCTCTCCAAAGTCATTCAAAAAGCTTCTCAATTGGGGTCCACAATGATACTGATTGCTCCATACTGGCCTCGTCAGGTATGGTTTCCTACCTGAAGAAACATGCGGTGGGCGATCCTTGGACTTTAGATCTAACTCCGGATCTGCTAATTCATCAGTCGGGACGACAGCATCAGTCCCTACACTCCTTGAAGTTGACAGCTTGGCTCCTCCACTTCCGACTTTAGTCAGAAGTCACACATTAGACCCGGAAGTTATTCACATTTTATCTTCAGCCCACAAACCCGCCACTAAGAAATTGTACCTCAGTAAGTGGAAGAGGTTTGCTATCTGGGCTCAACTCAGGGCTTAGACCCTATCACTGCTCCAATCCCGTAGTTTTGAAATTCTTAACATCCCTGTTTAATCAAGGATCTTCTGTCTCTACTATTAAAGTCCAACTGGCGGCTATCTCTAAATTCCACGAATCCATGGATCCTCCATTGATGAGCAGCAGACTATGCAAAACTTTCATTAAAGGTGCGGGCCTGTTAAGACCCCAGTTTTTCATCCTGCCTCCGTGGGATCTTGATTTGGTGCTTCGTGCATTAACATCTTCCCCTTCGAACCGGCTGCTACATGTGAGTTAAAATATCTGTCTTGGAAAACTGCCTTCTTAGTTGCAATTACTTCTGCAAGAAGAGTTTCAGAGCTTCAAGCACTGTCTATTAAACCACCATACTTGATTTTCCACAAGGATAGAGTATCACTTAGGCCTAATCCATCCTTTGTCCCAAAGGTCTGTTCTAATCTCTGTCTCCAACAATCTCTAGAGCTACCAGTTTTCTTCCCAAAATTCTCCAATGAAGCAGAATACACTCTCCATAAATTGGATGTTCACAGGCAATTGCGCTTCTATTTAGACAGGACTCCGCAATTTCGTAAGTCAGACCAGTTGTTTGTGTCCTTCTCAGACAATAAATTGGGTAAAACCATCACAAAAGCTACTATCTCCAAATGGATTAGAGATTGTATAACTCAGGCTTATTCTTCTTGAATAAGCAACTTACAACATCTATCAAAGCTCACTCTACCAGAGCTATGGCGACTTCTATAGCTTTTCATTCCAAGCTCGCTATATCGGAGATTTGTGCTGCGGCTACTTGGTCCAATCCGCACACTTTCATTTCCCACTATAAATTGGATGTGGCATCTAAAGGGCGAGCATCATTTGGTTCCACGGTACTCAGGAGTGTTTTCCAGTGAGCCACCCAGGATTCAGGTGCTAGGACGCTGTCCCATCAGTCAGAATGTAGGCGAGATAGGATCACATAACATCTTTTAGTTATGTACTCACCATAACTTCAGATGTTTGGGATCCATCTCACCTACATTCCTAATACCCACCCTCCTTCCCCCTGCCTTGGAGATCAGAAGAGATTGAACGGTTTGAGTTCTACTGTTTTTATCTTGTTTCATCTGACGATGTTATATAATCAGAGCGTGCATGTGTGCATGTATGCGGACAAACTAGATCTGGGGGACTGGTAGTGGTGCATCCTGGGATATAGTAAGCTCAGCCAATAAGAGACTTCGCTCTTTGGCATAAGCGTGCCGAGTCGGAGCCGAGGGATCTGCTCCGAACCCATCAGTCAGAATGTAGGCGAGATGGATCCCAAACATCTGAAGTTATGGTGAGTACATAACTAAAAGTTTACCTACTTTCTACCCAAATCCCCAGAATAAAGGGGAAAAACTTCTGCATGCTTTGGATATACACAGGCAGCTACGATTTTACTTCGACAAAACAAAAGCTTTCAGAAAAACTGAACAACTGTTTATAGCATATGCTGCAGGATCACAAGGAAAGCCTATTACAAAGCACACAATCTCCAAATGGATAGGACACTGCATCCACTTCTGTTATGCACGACATGGCAAATCTATGCCTAAGGGCATTAGGCCTCATTCTACCAGAGCAGCAGCCACTTCAGCAGCTTTCTTCAGAGGGGTTCCAACCAAAGACATTTTAGAAGCTGCAACCTGGCGCTCGGTGCACACTTTCACCAAGCACTACCACCTACCTCTCTACTCCAAATCCAGAGCAGGCTTTGCCACTGCAGTTCTGCAGGGCTTGTTAGCCTCGCCAAATCCAATCTAGACCCAGCCACCCAACCTCAGCTTTGGGATTCTACCCAAGTGTAATGACTGCAACAGTGAAACATGATGAACATAGTACAGTTGTGTACCTACCATAAATGTAGATGTGAGAGTGTATTCACTGTTGCAGTCCAGGTTACCCACCCACCACCCCCCTCTTTTCTAGGACTATTCTGTACTTCACAACTCTATACAACCTATGTGGTGTATTTGCTTGTAGATGAAGGAAGCGTTTATAGTAATATATGCATGGTTGTTTGGCATATTTTTTTTATCCTTTCAGCCTTCTTATCTGGGGCAAGAAAAACTGAAGAAAATGGCGTCGGTTGCAACTTTTATACCCTTGGCGCACTGACGTCAGGGAAGAGGCGATAGCAACCGACGCCGGACCAAGACTTTGGAACTCGGGCCGACTACGGATCACCTGCCAGCAGGATAACCCAACTGTAATGACTGCAACAGTGAATACACTCTAACATCTACATTTATGGTAGGTACACAACTGTACTTTCTACTCCTAGCTCTTCGAACCTTTCACACACCCTCTGCGGTCCAGGTCCTCTAAAGGTTGTTACAGGCAATACCACAGTAATGTGGTACATCAACAAGAGGATGAGGTTGGGGGGTACAAAGTCTCTCTTCTTTCTTTGTAGACTAGCTCTTCAGGCTTGGGATTTTTTCACCCTTTTGTCGCTTGCTTCTTTAGGGAGTTTAAATCCCTTTAGAACTCAGTCTAGTGCAGACTCTGTTAGCAGGTGCAGGACACATTCTCACGAATGGGTGCCTCACAAAGGGAGTTTTCTGGACATTATACATTGGTAGGGTACTCTTCAAGTAAATCTTTTGCCTCCCTTCTGAACAGATAACATCCCTAGTTCTGTTAGTTTCAAGTCCACTGGCATGGAAAGTGGACACCATGTCTTTTTCTTGGAAGGGGATGTTCCTGTGATTCTATCCTACTTCCTATTCCTCTGCTTCCCCGGGTTTTATAGAGGATCATGTGGGACACACCAAAATCTTGCTGATGACTCCCTTTTGGCCAATACAGCACTGGTTCCCTCCTTCTCTTTCAAGTGGCTTGGGGCAGTCATCACATGTTGCCTCACAGGATGGATCTTCTCACAGAAGAAAAAGGATATCATTCACCCTCAGTTATTCACACTGCATCTGGTACTTTGAGTGGTAGAGTTTTAATTCCTTTTAGACATCATTTTTCTGAGGATGTGCTTCGGATTTTGCAGGAGGCCAGAAATCCCACTACTAGTCAATCCTATGCGACTAAATAGAAGTGATTTTCTATTTGGTGTCCCGTGAATGATCAGGACACCTTTCTGTGGGATCCCTATAGTCCTTTGTTATTCATGTGAATTGCTCAGTAGTGGTTTAACATATTTTACTTCTAAAGCTCATGTTAGCTATTTCTTGCTTCTAGTTTTGAACTCAAACAGTTCCTAAAAGGTGTCCTTCATATCAGGCCCCCAAGAAAGCCTATTCCTCCTTCTTGGGGGGCCTTAATTTTGTTCTTAAAAAATTGACTCGTCCCCATTTGAGCCTAAGTTTTCTCCTTCCCTGCAACATTGTACTTGAAAGACTGTGTTGTTGGTGGCTGTTACTGTAGGCAAAAGGTTTCTGAATTCCAAGCCCTCATGGCAGTTCCTCCTTTTTTTTTTTTTTCCACAAGGGCAGGCTGTATCTTTATACTAATACTTCTGTTATGTTAGTGGTGGTTAACGATTTGTCCTTGAATCAGTCTAGTCACCTTCCCTCCTTTTTCTTCTCCATAGTCTGCTAGTGAAGAAGGTAGGACATGCCTTGAATTTGCATAGACAGCATTGATATTACTTGGATAATAAAAATGCATTAGAAAATCTGAGCAACTTTGTTTCCTTTCATGCCAGTAAATTGGGTTTGTTGGTATCTAAGCAAGCCATTTCCTCCTCGATCTCAGATTTCCTCTTCCATTCATGCTCATTCAACCAGGTTATTAGCCTCTGCTGGTGTTTTTTTCAAGGGTCTGTATATAGATCCATCTTGGAAGCTGCTACTTGGTCTTCTGTCCACACTTTTCCCAAGCATTATAAGTTATGTGTCATTTCCAGGGCCAGTAAAAACGTAGCTGGATGCTGCTGGTTGTATAAAACAATTGTTTTATACAACCAGCAGCATCCAGCTACGTTTTTACTTGTGTACCTTTGGATTTTAGCTACGTCTAGCTGGATTTGGCAGAGCAACGACCTTTTCGTCTTGTAATTTCCAGGGCCAGGACAGGATTTTACAGGGTCAACTTTCATGGGTTTGTGAAAGGCTCTTCTGTGCATTCCTCTTCCCATACTTTGCAGTAGCTTTTGTACTCTCCCAAGAGTATAGATTACTGCGGCAGTGATAAGGAAAGACAGTACAGTTGTGTAAGATCTTGCCGTAACAGTGGATCTCTTACTTCTCACTGTTAGTGTTTGGTCCCTCTTTCCTGCCCCCTTTTAATTTCTTTTGCTTTACTGCTGTCCAAGTAGTTTCTTCTTACATCCATATCTCTTGTTTCTCTTCCTGGATGGGCTTGTTATTGTTTCTTTGAGATTGCTCTGGTTCTCCTGTAGCACTTCAGTTCTGAGGATTAGGCGTCCATGTGTCACATATGTACCTTACGCCTTGCATGTAGAACATATATCTAACGTACAATGCTAGGAAAGTGTAAAGGCTTTATGTACTGGCTGAACATTAAGCTATCTTTGGCAGGATATCCCAAGCGTAAGGAATACGGCAACAGTGAGAAGGACAACACCCACTTTTATAAGATCTTACACAACTATAGTTTCAGCCCTCTAGTTTTCTTCACTTAAGGTTAGATCCCTTCCTTTTCATACCTTTAGAAGATAGTTTCTTGCTTTGTTTTAGCGATATTTCCTGTGTGTCTACTCTCTGTGCCACA
This sequence comes from Protopterus annectens, assembly GCF_019279795.1. Classification (NCBI taxonomy): domain Eukaryota; kingdom Metazoa; phylum Chordata; order Ceratodontiformes; family Protopteridae; genus Protopterus; species Protopterus annectens. The sequence goes on along the minus strand of NC_056750.1, from coordinate 260,049,996 downwards.
GTTTGTTTTTTCCCTCTTCTCCTTTTTCTGATAATTTTACTAGTGGTTTTAGGGCTTGTTGGATTTGGTTAGGATTCTTTTTGTCTAACGGTTTGTGGTTTGGTCAATTTTCCAAGCAGTGAGGAGCATAGTTTTTTTTTAAAAAGAAAAAGTACAACACGAGGCAATAACATTTCTTCCAAAGACCTGTTGTGTTACTTGTTTGTGGCTCAAAAGTTTTGACAAGCAAGATGTTAAGAAACTGCCACAACAAGTAATTATTAAGATGATTCTTGAATAAGGACAGGCTTGTTTTAAGAGAAACCTTCAGCTTTTACAGTTACTGCAACCAAAATATGTAACCAGAAGTAAAGAAGGCCCAACTTGCTTCCACTACAGGGTTCCCTACTGACAAAATTCAAAAAGGGAGCATGGAGATTCTTTAACTGGAGAGTCTTCTGTGGTAATTTCTGACACTAAACTGGCTACTCTGGTTAAAAATAAACCTTCTCAACCTTTTCAAATAGACACAGAAGATTGTCTCCTCCATCCGATATTGAGATGGTTAGGTTAACGTCTTTCATACCTTTCTTCTCTAGAACTGTTCATTCATTGTGTTCTGTGGAAAAATTAATTTAGACATTTTGTTCCAACATGAAGGAGAACTTGTTGCAGCCCAAGTCCTTACCTTTTTACAGGTTGAATAGGTATTCCATTTTGTGTACCTGTGCCTTGGCTTCTTCCTCACTGGCTTGGAGAAGCTAAGTAATGCAGATTACACAGGAAACTGGTAGTATCCAGCATCAATTGTTACTAATGTCTGGTGCTGTTGTATTCTCTGTTTCCAATGCAAGAAGACTACAGCACTCTGTGCTTTTGGCACAAGTCTTACATTTATGCAAGCTATTCTAGCATGGATACCTGTGGTGGTGACCATTCTTTCATCCCCAACCTACAGGGTCAGTGAGTCAAGGTTGATGCCAGTGCTGCTTTGGACGTGGATGTTTGTGAACTGTTTGCCTTGATTACTGACCCTGTATTGGCTAGTCTGTTGGTATGAGGACCTGTGCCCCAGTTGATGATGGCCTCATTCTGTGCCAGCCCCTTGACACTGATGCTCTTGTTGTTGACAGGTGTTTAACTGTCAACTGACACCATGGTTGTATTTTTCTATGCAAAACCCCCACTTTGGCTCTTTCCCTAGTTTCTATGCATGTGTCTCACTCCAAGCCTGTAGCTGCCAAATGCTCTAGAATCAGAGTTTTAGAATGTCTCAAGACTTCACAGTCGCAGATCTGGCTGTCCTCGTGAGTCTTCATCTTTGGACGATTCCTTTTCATGGAGCCTGAGGAAATGTGGATGTAGCACCTGATCTCTCCTTTAGTTTCTCCAGGGCTTGGGCACCCAGGAGGGGTCAGGGTGATTCACTTCCTGCTCCTAATGACCCCAAATGTGAAGAAATCCTTGGTTATGAAAAAGTAAGTTTTGCCACCTCCACTCCTTTATCTCCAGAGAAAGTTCTTTTTTTAATCATCTGTATTAAATTATCACTTATGATAGAGGCAAGCATACATTTATATAAATGAAAACAAACCATATTGACATGCTCTCATTTACAAACTTTATACATCTAATATAATCTTCCGTATGGTTATCATTCCAGCATTACGTAGCTCAGTCAGTTCTTGCCTTCACTTAATCCACATTCCTCCGTAAAAACACTCTATATGTATTGTTTCCATAATTCCTATTTTTTTCTATGCAACTTCCTCCTTCCCTTTTCTAAAGATCCCACTTCCAGTTCTTTTATATCTGTTAATATATACACTACTTCAGATATGGTTGGTTTAGGCTTTGATTTCCATTTTCTAGTAATTGTGCTTTTGGCAGCTTTCAAAATTACACTTTAAGTCCTTACTATGTCTAGGCAATTCAGATCCTGTATCCCAACTAAAAAAAAAATCCTTAGTTACACCAGTTTGCTCACCCAATATTTCTGACAGAGTAGGAAACCACTGAGGTGGTTGTTGTGTCTTTTGGCTAGGGGTTAGGGGTTGCCACAGCGGAACTCTGGTCCGCTAATGATTGGTAGTTGATTTTTACATGCCGAGTTACCAGCCCTGACGCACAACCTTCAACGAAGGTACGCCCATTCACGCACATCTCCAAGCAGAAGACGCTCTAGCTGAGAATCGAACCAGACAGCGTCTTACTGTGAGGCATAAATTTCAAATAAAACAAACCATTACTACAGAACACACTGCAGATTTATTACTCTAGCACCTCGGCAAAATGCCTTCACTGGATTACAAAAATCCCTCTCAAAGGACCCACAGCTTAAATAATCAGCACAATTTAACAATTAAACACAGTTAACTAATTAATATACTTCCAATTGCAATCTGTGTTTAACCTCTTAGGGCTCAAAGTATTATACTTTAAAATGTAGACAGTTTCCTTATGCAACAATTTCTCCTTAAAAGTTCTACCTTTGCCCATATACAGATCAATCTGTTCTAAAATACATCCCTTTAACAAAGAAGCATCACTGTTATGAAAATTTTTAAAATGAAGTGCCAGAGGGCTTTCCAAGCATACATTTTTTTTATATTTTAACATGCTCTTGTAATCGTACTTTGAAAGCCCTCTGGTTTTCACTAATGTAAAGCAACTTACACGGACATTGTAAAATGTAAATTATCCCTTGAGTATTGCAATAAAAAACTCTGTATAGATTCAAATTTTATATTAATCCTGGGAAAACAATTTACTATCAGTGGACAATAAAACATTTTTGACAGAGTAGTCTGTAGGGAATTTTGAAAGCCTGACAACAAATTACATTCCCAAAAAATGTATTCCTAATTACCTGTTTCTTCCTCATCCCTCCTCCAACATTTGCAGTCTATATATATATATATATATATATATATATATATATATATATATATGGTTCCACTTTGAATCATCGAAAGCTTGAAACATCGAAATTCTGATCATCGAGACCAGAACATCGAGTTTCAAACCATTGAAGATTCAAAGGGAATGTAAAAAAAGTAAGAAACCTCTAAAAAAATATTTTATGCAGGGGGACTTCGCCCCCCTGCACCCCCCTTCACTTTAATATACCAACTTTGTGATCGCACTACAGTGGGGTAAAGGGAAATCTCCGTTTTAGTGCTATATGCAGAAGCTAAGCGGAGATTTCCATTCTGTCTGCAGTGCCATCACAGAGATGGCACATTCACAGACAGTGTGCAGGGCACCTTGCTGCCCTGCAGAAACACTAGCTTTTTCCCTTTTTTACTTACCCTTTTCTTCCCCTTGACAACATCAGTGTTCTAAACATTCTATGATACGGTCTCGACCATATGAATTTCGATGGTTTAGAATTTCGATGTTTTCAAGTGGAACCATAAATATATATATATATATATATATATATATATATATATATATATATATATATAAAATGTATGTAAACGCTTCCAAGCAAAAAATCTTAAATCATCTAGACTTTGTTACATATTTGGCGCCGTACAAATATCCTCCCGTTAAAAAAAATGTGAATTGCTTAGCCAGTCTGTCTTCCCAGTCTTTTCTAACCACCTCTGATTCCTATAGTTGTTATGCAGTATTTGTATGTCCTACTGATTATCCCTTTTTTAACAGCAGCTTCTGTTCTAGAGACAACTGAAAACTCTACTAGTTATGTTCTTTCACTTGGGATTCCCCTTTCTCTTTTCCTATATTCTGATATCAATCCTTGATGGGGAAGACTGTCTCTAGCCTGCAGTCCAAATGTATACTTCGCCTCTTCGTGTTCTGTTACCTTTCTCTCTCTGATTATTAGCCCCTAACAACTTGGTTCTTTTGACAGTTCTCACCAGTAAATTCCTGTAAGGTCTTCCCTATTATCTGTATCAGTAGGTGCACTTATCTCTATCAGCAGAATCTCCATTCTGGTGCTTGCTTAGTTCTTGAATACTACTTGCTATTTTATGAATATAATATTCTGTAAGGTGATTATTATTCTCATTAAGGATCTGCCTCAAAAATCCCACTCTCTCCTTAATTCTTGAGCTTTCCCTGTTTCATCATCATCTCTTTCCACTTTGTGCTATGTGTGGCTCTGAAATATCCCTTCAAATCAGGTAGTCCCAAGCCACCTTGTTATAATGGAAGGATCAACTTATCCCACTTGACTCTTGCCCCCTTCCACTCCCAAATAAAAATCTTTCAGCTCTTTATTTACTATCCACAACTTCTCTGGTTGATAAAAATATGCCAGACCCGTGTATAAGATTAAAGGGCTGAAAACATTTTCACTACTTAAATCTTGCTGTCCATATCCATAGGCAAGAGTTTCCAGTTCCTTAATTTTTGTGTTATCTTTTGTTTAGTGTCTTCCCACATATCCTTAGCTGCTATAACAGAATCCCTTTTAACCCATACTCTTTAAGTACTTCCATTTTATCAAGTCCCCATTAATATGGGTATTACTGAACCAATTTGTGTGGGGTGGTACATAGTTTACGGCTATAGCCTTTGTTTTGTCTTCATTAATTTTATATCCAGAAAAGTCTTAAAACGGTCATTATGAAGAAAAACACTTTATAATCATGGTTTAGAATCGAAATCTCCTTTTAAAATGCTGTTAAAACCTTCCAGATCTTTATCACTTTCTTCCTAGCTTCCAAACATCCTCAGGAATATCATCTATTCCTTGAGACTTTCTGTAAATTGTACATTACCATTTTTATTTCATCTCCTCCTATCCCAGCTGTTAATAATAAAGCCTTATCTACTTCTAACCTTGACATATTTAGTTTTTCCCATAAATATTTCCATTTGTTTTTTCTAGATTTCCACATTTCTTTGCTTTATATACATTTTCATAACATTTCTGAAATATTCCAAATACGTCTATAGGAACTCTGGATGTTATGTGATCCTATCTCGCCTACATTCTGACTGATGGGTTCGGAGCCGATCCCTCGGCTCCGACTCGGCACGCTTATGCCAAAGAGCGAAGTCTCTTATTGGCTGAGCTTACTATATCCCAGGATGCACCACTACCAGTCCCCCAGATCTCGTTTGCCGCTAACTTGCGAAGACGTGGTCTCGAGCTGGCTGAGCTGAGTAGTATTTTACTAACTTTTTTCTGTCAGAAATTTGCTGTTCTTGTCATAAAAAGCTGTTTTAACGGCTACTCTTACCTTTTGTGTGTGATTGGAGTTTTTTGTGAGAAACTTTGTAGTGTGATTGGGCGTTGGTTCTGATTTCAGGCCTCCTTTATCTTAGGGCCTTCCCGGTCAGTCAACCCCTCTCTCAAACCTTGGGTTTTTAAAATACCCTTGAGTGAATTGTTACCGGATTGTTTACCTAATCGGCAGCTGTAAACTGATTTTTGGTAGTGTCAGTTAAATCAGAAAGTCAAGTGGATAGTGTTGTTTTTTCTGTCAGGGAATTACTGCATTATTGTGATAATGTCTCAGAATCCTAGGCCTTCGGGCTTTAAAAAATGCACCAAATGTAATTTTAAGATGTCAATCACAGATGATCACTCTCTCTGTGTTTATTGTTTGGGTGCAAAACATTTACAAGAGTCATGCAGTGTGTGTCACGCTTTTTCCTCGAGGGTCCTCCAGGAGAGGAAAAATAAACTCATTCTTAAAGGCTTAATAAAACCCTCCTTTGAAGAAGCTTTAGCATCCTCTCCTTCTCCAGCTAAAAAGAAAAGGGCGTCGGCTCCGACCAGTCCGTCGGATCCGACCGCCAAAAGACATAGGCAGGCTTCTCCTTCGGCTCCAAGGACTTGGAGCCGAGGGCGGAACGGTCTGCCTCGATGCCACCAGTCTCGACTCCTCTGGCTTCGGAGCCGATGGCTGGGGCATCGAGAGGCGGGTCACCTTCGTCGGCTCCACTGGTCTCGGAGCCGACAAAGGTTGCCCGCTCAGACACTTCCTCCTCGGCGCCGAAGTCCTCCTCGGCACCGATGGAAACTAGTGTGGGTATTCCTTCGGCGCCGATAGTCATCGGGTCGCCTCGGAGCCGGTCCCCTAGCCCTTTGGGGCCGTTGGAGAGGCCATCTCGAACCCGTTCAGTATCCTCTCGGTCATCGAGGATGTCGGATTCGGATATAGACAGGGTGCTCCAAAGACTGTTCCAGTCCCCAGTCTTTCAAAAATTTGTTTCGGCTCCGACCCAGTTGGCTTCGGAGCCGATGGCCCCTGCCCATGTCATTGCTATTCCTCCTCCGACCGCTTCGCTCCGTCGGAGCAGGTGCTGTTGGAGCCGGTGGAGATCTTAGGGTCGGCTCCGACCCTTACTCCAACCCCGGCCTTGGTCCGAGTTTGGTACGCGGACTTCTTCGGCTGGACCTGGGGGTGATGTTTGGGACCTATGCTATCGGTTCCGAGCCTCCCTCTCGGTGCTTCGCTGCGGGACTTCCGTCTGCTATCATGGCTCGGGGACGGACACTCCCAGGATTCTGGGGGTCCGGCTTTCAGAGCTATGAGGAGTGCCTTGGCCAAGTCTTCTTGACCATCTCCCGGTTTACCAGCACCTTCCTGGGCGTGGAGACTGGGTCTTTGGCAGTTCCCTGTCCGTAGGCAGCGGAGCCCCTGGGCCTGAGGTGACCCCCATTGGGGTTCCCTCCTCCTGAGGGTTCTTCGGAGTTCTCTTCAGAGGAACCCCCAAGGAAGAGATCGTGCAAGAGGAAGCACGTGGATTCCCCCGAGTCTATTACATCTGACACTTATCTTGATGATGCGGAGGGGTCCCCGAAGTCGTCCTCGGATGATGTCTCATTTGCAGACATCTTAGAGATCCTCAAACAACGAGGCGGCTGGATATCCAAACCCCCCTCTGCTGATGAGTCAGTGCTCCTCAAGGCCTTTGGGGCTCAGCCCTCCGCCTCCTGGGTGTCTCCGCCTTGACGAGCTCCTGGATTTAGTTTGTCGGAGGGCGTGGGAACATCCAGATACCGTGGAACCAGTCCCTTCTCGTCCTAACAAATTTTTGTCTGCCCCACCCGAGAAGGAGTTCCTGACTAAAGGCGTGGCTGTAGATGCCATGGTGGTGGCATCTGCTACACAACAGGACGTGGCAGAGGCTTCAACGTCCGTCCATCCTCCTAATAAGGAGTCTAGGAGCATGGACCGCACGGAAGCGCACCCTGACTTCAGCGGCCTTTACTTTAAGGTCCCTGAATTATTTGGCACATTTTACCAGACTTCAGAGGGATCTGGTCAAGGAGCTGTCAGATTCCCTCTCGGGTAACCTACCTGAGCAGCTAGCCCAGTCGGTTAGCTCTCAGTTGGCTATCCTTACGTCTATTTTTAACTCGTCCATGAGGCTCATTTCATTTGCGGCCGAAGGGGCGGGTAGAGCGGCAGGCACAGGCGTGGCTCTACGGAGACAAGCCTGGCTCCGTTGTGTCAGTTTCGGAGGCCTTCAAGTCTTCCTTCGCCGACGCTCCCTTCGATGGGTCCTCTTTGTTTGGACCTAAGGTTAAAGACACCCTTACCCGCTGTGAGCAAGAGGGAAAAACTTTATCTGCCGTAGGTGCCCGTTATTCCACTCCCTTTCGGCCTTATCCCAAGGCTAAAGGAGGAGGGAAGATGTGGTTCCGTAAATCACGTAAGTTTTTTCCTCAACAGCAGGAAGATTCCGCTTCCAGAGGCAGAGGACGGGGAAATTTTTCTGGGAGACGCCGTCCCAGAGGCGGCAGAGGGCCCCGCAATTCTGGAGACCGCGAGTCCTTTCGTGGCTCTTCAGCCTCCCACACCTCATGAGGGATTGCCCGGCTGTGCTGCTCGAGCCAGTCGGGTGCCGTTGCCAAGCACCTAAAAGCCTGGGAATCAATCACTCAGGACAGATGGGTGCTTCGGATCATTGCCGGAGGTTACACCATCCCATTCACATGCTCACCCCCACCGTCCAAAAATCCCGGACCCACCACCCAGTCAAAGGGAAATTGCAGCCGCAGAAGCTTTAAAGCTGCTAGAAAAAGGAGTCATCCAACCGGTCCCCACAGACCAGATCGGATCCGAAATTACTCGAGGTTCTTTTAGTGCCAAAAGACAGGGGACCTGAGACCAATATTGGATCTCAGCAGACTAAACCAATCCGTCACGAAATCCAAATTCGAATGGTCACGTTACAATCCATTCTCCCATTGTTGGAGAAGGATGTTTGGATGTGCTCCATAGACCTCAAGGACGCCTATTATCACATACCGATACATCAGGCGTCCAGGAGGTATCTGCGCTTCAGCCTGGGAGACAGTCATTTCCAATTTTGTGCACTGCCCTTTGGTCTCACCACAGCCCCCAGGGTGTTCACCAAGTGTTTGGCAGTAGTGACTGCTCACCTGAGGAGTCTTGGATTCCAAGTGTTTCCCTATCTGGACGACTGGCTCCTGACTGCCACCACCAGGCATCTACTAATGGACAACCTCAAAGCCACCATCTCCGTGGGTGCTACCCTGGGAATTACATTCAATTGGTCAAAGTCTGTCTTGCTGCCCTCTCAGCGCATAAGGTTCATAGGAGCAGAGATAGACTCAAAATTGATGCGCGTTTTTCTTCCTACCGAAAGGATCCAAACTTTACAAGGCCAAGTTCAAGCACTGATTTCAAGATCCAAAGCCCCAGCCAGGATGGTCCTACAAGTTTTAGGTTCGATGTCTGCCACGGTTCTTCTAGTTCCTCTGGCAAGATTGCACATGAGGATTCTTCAGTGGCTATTGTCAACTCAATGGTCCTTTCAGGACCTTCCCCTCAATCATCCCATTATGATTACAGAAACATGCAAACGGGACCTTCGCTGGTGGCTTCAGACATCCAATATAAATCAAGGAAGCCCTTTTGTTATTCCCTCTCCAGTGGTCACCCTGACGACAGATGCCTCCCAGATAGGGTGGGGGGGGCATTGTCTGGGCAGGTTAGTTCAGGGCTCCTGGCTTCCAGACGAAACTCTTCTCCACATCAATGTATTGGAGATGAGGGCTGTACTTCTGTCCCTACAGGCCTTACACAAGTTTCTCCCTCAGGGCATAATCGCCATCCACACAGACAACATGTCGGTGGTCTGGTATCTAAACAAACAAGGAGGGACCAGATCTTACCCCCTTTGCAGAGAGGCCATGAGGGTGTGGGAATGGGCTGTAGCTACCAACCGTTTCTTGGTAGCGACCCACATTCCGGGGAAATCAAATATATTGGCAGACAGATTGAGCAGAACAATTCTCTCTCCTCACGAGTGGTCCCTAAACGAAACAGTAGCAGCTCAGGTTTTCAGGAGATGGGGGACGCCATGCTGCGACCTATTTGCAACACCACTAAACACGAAGTGCAAAAGGTTCTTCTCCTTGACTCCACATCAAGGGGAAGCAGCTATGGATGCTCTAGCACAACCTTGGCCAACAGGGCTACTTTATGCCTTTCCTCCGATTCCACTTCTCTCCAAAGTCATTCAAAAAGCTTCTCAATTGGGGTCCACAATGATACTGATTGCTCCATACTGGCCTCGTCAGGTATGGTTTCCCTACCTGAAGAAACATGCGGTGGACGATCCTTGGACTTTAGATCTATCTCCGGATCTGCTAATTCATCAGTCGGGACGACAGCATCAGTCCCTACACTCCTTGAAGTTGACAGCTTGGTTCCTCCACTTCCGACTTTAGTCAGAAGTCACACATTAGACCCGGAAGTTATTCACATTTTATCTTCAGCCCACAAACCCGCCACTAAGAAATTGTACCTCAGTAAGTGGAAGAGGTTTGCTATCTGGGCTCAACTCAGGGGCTTAGACCCTATCACTGCTCCAATCCCGGTAGTTTTGAAATTCTTAACATCCCTGTTTAATCAAGGATCTTCTGTCTCTACTATTAAAGTCCAACTGGCGGCTATCTCTAAATTCCACGAATCCATGGATCCTCCATTGATGAGCAGCAGACTATGCAAAACTTTCATTAAAGGTGCGGGCCTGTTAAGACCCCCAGTTTTTCATCCTGCGCCTCCGTGGGATCTTGATTTGGTGCTTCGTGCATTAACATCTTCCCCTTTCGAACCGGCTGCTACATGTGAGTTAAAATATCTGTCTTGGAAAACTGCCTTCTTAGTTGCAATTACTTCTGCAAGAAGAGTTTCAGAGCTTCAAGCACTGTCTATTAAACCACCATACTTGATTTTCCACAAGGATAGAGTATCACTTAGGCCTAATCCATCCTTTGTCCCAAAGGTCTGTTCTAATCTCTGTCTCCAACAATCTCTAGAGCTACCAGTTTTCTTCCCAAAATTCTCCAATGAAGCAGAATACACTCTCCATAAATTGGATGTTCACAGGCAATTGCGCTTCTATTTAGACAGGACTCAGCAATTTCGTAAGTCAGACCAGTTGTTTGTGTCCTTCTCAGACAATAAATTGGGTAAAACCATCACAAAAGCTACTATCTCCAAATGGATTAGAGATTGTATAACTCAGGCTTATTCTTCTTGAATAAGCAACTTACAACATCTATCAAAGCTCACTCTACCAGAGCTATGGCGACTTCTATAGCTTTTCATTCCAAGCTCGCTATATCGGAGATTTGTGCTGCGGCTACTTGGTCCAATCCGCACACTTTCATTTCCCACTATAAATTGGATGTGGCATCTAAAGGGCGAGCATCATTTGGTTCCACGGTACTCAGGAGTGTTTTCCAGTGAGCCACCCAGGATTCAGGTGCTAGGGACGCTGTCCCATCAGTCAGAATGTAGGCGAGATAGGATCACATAACATCTTTTAGTTATGTACTCACCATAACTTCAGATGTTTGGGATCCATCTCGCCTACATTCCTAATACCCACCCTCCTTCCCCCTGCCTTGGAGATCAGAAGAGATTGAACGGTTTGAGTTCTACTGTTTTTATCTTGTTTCATCTGACGATGTTATATAATCAGAGCGTGCATGTGTGCATGTATGCGGACAAACTAGATCTGGGGGACTGGTAGTGGTGCATCCTGGGATATAGTAAGCTCAGCCAATAAGAGACTTCGCTCTTTGGCATAAGCGTGCCGAGTCGGAGCCGAGGGATCGGCTCCGAACCCATCAGTCAGAATGTAGGCGAGATGGATCCCAAACATCTGAAGTTATGGTGAGTACATAACTAAAAGTTATTTTCTTTGTTATATGCTCCCTAAGCTCGGAAACAACCGTTTCTACTATCTGTTGCATCAGTCATTGCTAAAAAATTTTGTGCTGTGGAGTAATTATCAAAAAAAGAATAAAACCGTTGCTTAAAAGCAGTCTTTCTAAATTCATGCACATTATCCAGGTAGTCCCTTATTTACTCTTTAGTCCTGTGCAGTTGCACCTCTTCAAGTTATGTGAAATTCCCTTATTCTGCAATAATTTAATCTTTGTCAGTGCTTCTAAATACTTTTTTACTTCCTATCCATTTATCTTTTTCTTTTATTTCTGCTCTGTTTTTAAACTTATTTTATGGCACTCCCTAGCTATATCTTCTGAAAAAATGTCCATCTTCCCTAATAAATCCCAAATAATTTCTACTGCCCATTTCTTAAACTCCTCTGTTTTTAATAAGGGACAGGTGGGGAAGTGCCAGTGTCTAATTTTTACTTTATTACCCTGCATTTTTATCTTGGTGGCTGTTGGTGTGTGATCTGAAATAATTATTGGATGTGTATCAGAACTTTCAATTAAATGAACATGTTCCTGTGAAATATAATTCCTGTTCAGAATAGCACAACTATTGTACCTTTGGAAGTAATATGTAAATTCTCTTTGAGTTCGTACTACTGAATTCACATCTTCCATACTAAATATTTTCATAAATATCTCCAAAAGACTAACCTCTTCTGTATATTTTCCCCTCTAGGTTCCCCCAGAAACATCCTCTTTGTCACAAATCAAATTCCAGTCCCCCACCTGTAATATTCCCTGCTTTTAGCTGATTATTTCTCCCAGAATTTTCCTAAGCTTCATCGTTGCAGTTTAAGTGGAATGTAAATACATGCCAGTGTAATCCTCCTCCTTTCCAGTAGCCCCTTGCTACCACAAATCTACCAATGTTATCTTTTTTACCTATTCGATCAGTATTGGAGCTCTTCTAGCAGTTAATTTAAGTGTTCCCCTTTTCTTTTTGTCCTAGATAGTCTACTGAATAACCATCCTGAAATTCTTTTTCATATTTGCATGCCCAGTTCTTTCCAAATGAGTCTCCTGTAGCATACCTATTAGCATTTCTAACATAGTTCACTACTCATTCTTTTTTTGTATATACCCGTGAGATCATCTACACTTCAAGATAATATGGAAAGTGTTGCCATTATAGTAAGTTATTGTTCCCACCTGTTATTTTTAAATGCCTATTTTAAGGTTTTGTTACATGCATGCACTAATGTTTTGGCAGGTTGATGTTTTATACAGTTGTTTCTTGTGATGTCCTTTTCAACCTATATCACATCTTACAAGGTTTTTTGTTTTATTGAAAACCTTCAAGCATAAAAAAAAGCACCCCCCCCCAGAATACCCCCATAATCTGTTAACTTAATGCAAAAAAAGCTATGTACATCTTCAAATAATAAGTTTAACCCTCCAAATTGGAACATTTGCCCCGGATTTGACAGCTACACCCACAGGCTTTAATTGACCTATAATTAGTTATCCATGCTAAGATGATACAGCCTGTGTTTCTGCTTATACCAAGTGCTGTCTTTGTATTATTTTTATTCTTCACCCATATGTAGAAGAAAACTTGAATGCTTTTATAAAACTAACTTTTAGCTCTTATCAGTTTGTCTCTTTAGAAACATAAGAATCAGGTAGATAGTTGCCTTCAGCTACAAGCTTTCATGTTACACTGTGAATATTTATTTCTTAAAGAAACACTTTTCATTTCATTCAGTTTTCTCATATTTACTTGCTTCCACTTGCAACTTGTTGGATCAAGCAAAAGGGTTTTTATGAGTGAAAAAACATGTCAGCTCTGTCTATAATGTGTGTACCTTTCTTTCCTAGCCCCCACATCAGTATTCCAAGATTACAGCCTGTTGATCTTAAACATGCTTTTGTCCATGCTTTCTTTACTAACATTGCAATGCCTACATTTCTAAAAACTAAAAAAGAAGAAAGACTAAGAAAGAGGGGGGCTTCTGTTTACTTTAGTATCCTTATAACACACAGAAATAACTGAAATGCTTTTCTGTACAACATGCAGTTTATGCCTTGAAATGTTTCATAAAAATACTATTAAGAGCAAAAAGTGTTTTACTTGGGTACCTCTTTCCCTGCTGTTCCCTTCCCTGTAATGTACTTCCAAACATTGACATAAAGTAGGGCAAGTGCATTGGCATCCTCTACAAGTTTAGCAATGTCAAAGTCTAATATTTGCAGTTTTTCCTTATTCAGCCATATTTCGCAAATGTGATCAATGTTTTCTAATCCCACATTTATTCATTCATTTCCAAGTTACTGTTTTTCTTCCTTTTGATCTCCATCTCCCAGCTCCAGTCTCTGGTTAATTTCTAAAACACTCCCAGTTCCCCTAGTAGACTCCTGTGGTTTTCTCTGTCTGTCAAGCATTTTCCTTTGGAGTATTGGAAAAGGTTTTACTGGCATAGCCTAAGAGCTTTATTATACAAAGAATAAGAAGCAGAGTCCCCTCCCATTTGATAGTTCAGTTTTTGTTGGACAAACTTTTGTAGCTCCTCCTTAGCCTGTTCTGCATCAAAAAATGACTGAGCATCCAGGAAAAAAATATTCTGAAGATAGCTGGAGACGGCAGCTTGAATCTCACACTACATTCCCTGATTGCTGAAATAAATGTGCTCCTCTTCTGTGTAGTGTACAGTGAGTAATCATTTTCCACAAACACTGTTGTCTTCAACTTTTAGTACTTTGCCCTTCTGCCACATTGTTTGTCAAAATCGAGACTCTGCTGGTAGGATTGCATCTTTACTGGTACATGTCTTGGCTGCTTTCTCATGGGCAGGTGTGAAGCATACACATGATGTGCGCTTTCAGTTAACTCCTGCTGTGTAATACCAGTCCATTTGCTTATTTGTGCTTTCGTAAAATTAATAGTCTGTTCCTTCCAGTTTTTCTGGTACAGCAGAAAATCTCAGGTTTTCCCTCTGTGCTCTGTCCTCTAATTCTGTCATTTTTTTTTAAATATTTCTTCTGAGCAGTCTCGTACTAGGCATGCTTTTCTTCATTTCAGCCTCTGGTTGTTGTTTTATCATTGCATCTGAATACCTGTTTAAATCTGCTTATATTTTTCCCCAGCCTTCTGTCATTTGAGTTGATGTTGTACTTTCATTGTTTTGTTTACTTTAATCAGCTCTGAGCGCATTTGACTTATTTTTCCTCTCAGTTACGGGAAGTCATGTCTTGCATCAGAGCTTGAACTGCTTTTTGCTGAACAGCTGTAGGATTCTTTCCAGATAACGTTTTCTTCTCAACATTTGTAATTGATTTTCTTTCGGGTTCTCTAATTTTTTTTTCTTTTTGGCATCCAGGCAGTGTACTTAATAGGCAGTAATTAAAATTTACCCAAAAAGGCAAATTCACTGGCTTGCTTTTCTTTGTTTTTAAGTATGCAGCTGTCTTGGAAGCTCTATAGAGAAAGTTCTTGGAGGCTTTCCACTCTTTCATTAGAATTTCAAGGGTGGTACTGCAAGAAGATAGAATGATTTCCTTGGCCATCCAAGAGCCTTCAGAGGACTCTAGCATGGCAGTCCTGATTTCACGAAGACTAGACTACATCCTTCACCTGCTGGCAGAGTAGGACTTTCGTGTAATAGCACCTGTCATAGATTTCATCATTGCTGCTATAGCCTTTAAAAGGGAACAAACCCTTCAGATTCCCGAGACATCATTTCTTCCAAACAAGTAGGTTAGGGATCTGGATTGTAATGGGAAGAGTACTGTGGAAAGTAGAAAGAACGTCCTTTTACAGTTTGTTGCCATACCAGGTTGCTATTGATCTACTTTTATTTAAGCTGTCTAAATCTGTTCATCCTCAAGATCTCATTGTTGGTGATTTTTTATAAAGTTTATTCCCTTGCCCAGCCAAGGGAGACTTTGATATACTCTTTAGGTCTCCGAGATGCTTATTTGCTCATCGTACCAGTAGCCAGTAAGTCTAAGAATGGCCTTTGCTTCCAGTTATGAGTGAGTCATTACCAGATGTTCTTCATCTCACATTGCTGCAGTCATAACCTGTGGGTAGTCCACTGTCCTCGGTCGGCCCGAATACCAAAGTATTAGGCTGGCGTCGGTCATGGGCGCTCAGATCTGACGTCAGTGCGTCATGGTATTAAAGCGCATGACCGACGTCATATCCTCAGTCTTTTTTGCCGCATGGTCCGAAGCAGAAGCAGCGTTTGCAAGTGCCGTTCGGCGTTCTGAAATTTTCATATTCTGAGTTTCAGACCGAAACCAAGTTGGGCTAAGTACCCCGTTGGGGAATATTTTTGTTTCTTCTTGCCTCAGTTAATTCCGGATGTCAGAAAAAGTGAATAATTGTATTTCTTGTGGGAAACAGATACCGCATAGGGATTACCACTCTCTCTGTATTCCTTGTTTGGGGCCTGAGCACGACGTAGTCGGGTGTCGCTTTTGTGCTAGATTTAATAAGCGCACCATTAAACGTAGGTTAGATTGCGCTAGGCTTGTCTTCGGTAAGCGGTGTAATTACAATATGCCGTCGGATCCTCCGACGCCCGCTACCGCTAAGAAGCGCAAGGAAAAATCGTTAAGGTCCAAGCAGGATGAGTCGTCTTTTCCGGACGCCGGTTCTTTAGAAACTACGGTGGAAGCTGTAGATCCAGCCGAGGTTTCAGTTGAGTCTCAGGGGGAGCCGTTAATTTTGTAAGATGTGGCCTCTCAGGAGTCAGGTCAGGCTGAGGGGGCCTCTCAGGTTGCTGTACTCCCTTCTTTGCCTAAGGTGGTTAGGCCTTCTCCTTCTGGCTCTAAGGTACCTTCCAAGGTCAGGCCTGGTTTGCCTTCCTCTGGTGTCAGTCCTAGTTCTGCAGGTGCTGTGCCTAAAAAACACATGCTTAAAATGGCAGAAGATTTGATTTCCTTAATCAGGGGTTCTATGCCCCCTCC
The DNA here is from genome assembly GCF_019279795.1 of Protopterus annectens. NCBI lineage: Eukaryota > Metazoa > Chordata > Ceratodontiformes > Protopteridae > Protopterus > Protopterus annectens. Next base: position 260,033,894 of record NC_056750.1, on the reverse strand, counting down.
AGATAAGAGGCCTAGGGTGGAGCCAGAGGTGGAAAGTTTGGAACAGGCTTCAGATTATTCAGAGTCTTCGGCTGAAGACATTCAGGATTTTCCTCCTTATTCTGATTCAGACGCAGAGGATTCCAGTCCTTCTGCTTCTCCTCCAGAGGATTTTTCTTTTTCAGAAACCCTGCATTCTATGAGGGAGCATTTTAAATGGGAAGGTCAGGATTTCTCAGATTCCCGAAAGAGGCTTAGGGAATTTTTGTTTTTACCACAACATCGGCCCTTGGCTATACCTCCTGTTTTGGATGTTGTTCAGGATGTTTTCTCTGAGGCTTCTCTTAATCCAGACTCTTTGCCTCCTGCGCCTGTTAAGCCAGATAGGTATTACAGAGTGCCAGAGGCTCATAAATATCTGTATAAGAGCCCAAGGGCTGACACAGAAACTATTAGCCAGGGTCCTAAGGGTGTCAGGGCTTCTGTTGTAAAGAACCCAGTTCCTATGAATAAAGATTCTAGAGCTTTGGATAGGTGGGGTAAAAAAGTGTATACCTCTTCCACTCTAGCAATGAGGGCTTTGAATTGCCAGTTTCATATGTTGAAGTACCAGAATTTTCTCCTTACTCAGTTAAAATCTAAGGTAGATGCTTTGGCAGAGGGCATAGAGTGTAAGGAATTACAGGATTTGGTTCATGCCTCTGATCAGATGGGTAAGCATTCTTTGCAGTGTGGTTTCGATGCTTTACAGGCTTCTTCCAGGGTGGCTGCCACTGGATCAGTTATTCGCAGGCACGCCTGGCTTAAGGATCAGAACTTGTCAGAGCATGTTAAAGCTAGAATTTTGGATGCTCCTTTGCAGTCTGAAGTTTTGTTTGGTTCTCCTGTGGAGTCTGTCTTAAAGAAAATGGAAGACAAGGCTAAGTCTATGCAGACTGTTAAAGATTTTTTGCAGGTGCAGCCCCCTAAGTTTAGCAGGAATTTGCCTACTAAGGGATGGGCTTATCCTTCTTCTGATTTACAGTCTAGGGGTAGATCTAGACGTGGTAGGGGCAGAGCTCAGGGTTCTTTCAGGCCTAGAACATGGAGTTCCCCTGCACAGTCTACAGGTGAGGGCAGGGGCCAGTCCTTTCGTAAACAGGCCCAATGACCTGCATCTTCAGCTGCCAGATCCTTCCTGTCTGGCAGCTCCTTTGGGAGGAAAGTTGGCATTCTTCAAGCAAAACTGGCTTTTAGTCACCCAGGACAAATGGGTGTTGGACATTATAGACCGAGGCTACAAGTTTTATTTCCACACATTGCCTCCTTCCAAAGGCATGCCAGACGTTCCTCCTCAGCAAAGGGTAGAGGCTCACAAACAGATTTCTTTACTTCTTCAAATGGGGGCTATACAGCAGGTCCCTCCATCAGAAGTGGGCCTAGGATTTTATTCTCGCCTGTTTCTCGTACCAAAGAAAGGAAACACTTGGAGGCCAATTTTGGATTTATCTATCCTCAACACATACCTGGACATTCCAAAATTCAAAATATTGACGTTGCAACAACTTCTGCCTCTGTTGGGTAAAGATCACTGGATGGTAACTCTGGCTCTCAAAGAGGCTTATCTTCATGTTCCTATCAGGCCCAGTTGCAGGAGGTTCCTGCGTTTACGGGCTGGGACTTTACATTATCAGTTCTCTGCATTGCCCTTTGGCTTATCTACTGCGCCCAGGGTGTTTACAAAGGTTCTGGCTCCAGTAATAGCCTTCTTAAGGTTAAGAGGAATACAAATTTACCCTTATTTGGACGATTGCCTGATTCTTGCTCAAGACAAAAACAAGCTACTTCACCATCTACAGTATGTTATGGCAGTGTTAAGGTGCCTAGGGTATTCTGTGAATGAAACAAAGTCCAGTCTAGTACCCTCTCAGGAAATGTGCTTTCTGGGTGTGAGACTGAATACAGCTTCCCAGATGGCTTTTTTGACCCTGGACAAACAGAGAAACCTTACATTTTACTTCCAACAATTGTCTCTACGGTCCAGGCTGACTGCAGGGACAGTCTTTCAAGCCTTGGGGTTCATGGCATCTTGTATTCTGGTGCTTCCCAATGCCAGACTGCATATGAGGAAGCTACAATGGTATCTCAAAAATGTATGGACGCAACACTGCCACGATCTGGACACTGTCATTCAGATAATACCTTGCATTCAAAAGGAATTTTTGTGGTGGGCTCAGGAATGTCACCTAAACAAGGGACTCTCTGTGACCCGACCAGAGGCGAGTCAGATCTTAACGACAGATGCCTCGGACAAGGCTTGGGGAGCTCACCTCAATGGAAAATGGGTTCAAGACACGTGGCCTGCCAGACTTCAACATTTACATATCAACTTGAAGGAGATGTTAGCAGTCCAATTTGCATTGATGGCTTTCAAGGATCTGCTTCACCCAGGACAAGTGTTGGTTCAAACAGACAACACAACTGTCATGTGGTACATCAACAAGCAAGGGGGAACCCATTCGTACCCTCTTTGCAGGCAAGCTATGATTTTGTGGGAGACTGCTGTCAGTTTGCACCTCACTCTTCAGGCAAGGTTTCTGCCAGGAGCACAGAACTCCTTAGCAGATGTTTTGAGCAGACGGTTGGTGGATCCCCACGAGTGGAAATTGGATCCTCATGTATTTCGACAGTTGACAGTGATATGGGGGACTCCAGACATAGATCTGTTCGCTTCTCCACTAAATTTCCAGTTGCCAAAGTTTTGCACAAAGATGTTTCATCCAACAGCTTGGAAAGTGGATGCTCTATCATTCAGTTGGAGCAATCTTCACGTCTATGCCTTTCCTCCTCTGCCTCTCCTTCCCAAGGTGCTCTTGAAGGTCAGACAAGACAAGCCCTCCATGATTCTAATAGCTCCAGATTGGCCTCGACAGCACTGGTACCCTCTGCTGAGGAGTTTAGTACGGGAGCCTCCTTTGCCTTTGCCTTCAATTCCACACCTTTTGTCTCAGGCAGGCAATCATTTCCTCCATGTCAGGATTCAGTCCCTGCATCTAACAGCCTGGCATATTCTGTTCTAGAACCTGGAGGGTCGCAGCTTTCCTCAACATGTTTTGAATGTTATTTTGGAGGCCAGAAGGCCTAGTACAAGGAAAGTTTATGCTGATAAATGGAGGAGATTTTTTATTTGGAGCAAAGCAAAGAGCTTTGATGTTTCCAGGCCTGATTTGAATGTTTCTCTTCAATATCTTACGGAATTATTAGACAAGGGTTTGTCTTTCTCCTCTGTAAAAGTTCATGCTGCAGCCATTTCTGCTCACTATGACTGTGACCCACCATTATTCTCTCATCCTTTGTTTAAGCAATTCCTTAGAGGGGCAAAGAACATAAGACCCCGCGTAGAGCTCCTACTCCTTCCTGGGATCTCAATTTTGTGTTGGAAAAGCTTACTTTACCTCCTTTTGAACCTGCAGCTACGTCTGAGTTAAAGTTTTTGTCTTGGAAGACTGCTTTTTTGTTGGCCATTACATCTGCTAGAAGGGTTTCTGAATTACAAGCTCTAATGGCAGTTGAACCCTTCCTGATTTTTCATAAGGATAGGGTATCTCTGCGTACTAACCCTACTTTTATGCCTAAAGTGGTTTCAAATGTGGCCTTGAACCAATCTATTCATTTGCCTACTTTTATGCTGATCCCCAAAATAAAGGGGAGAAAATTTTGCACACTTTGGATAATCACAGGCAGTTGCGTTATTATTTGAGCAGGACTAAAGGGTTCAGACAGTCTCAACAGTTATTTGTTTCTTTTGCTTTGGCCTCTCAGGGGAAACCTGTTACAAAACAAACTATTTCAAAGTGGATTGGCCATTGTATTGCTTTTTGTTATTCTAATCATGGTAAGGAGATTCCGGCTGGAATCAGACCTCATTCCACTAGGGCTACTGCCACTTCTACTGCCTTTTTAAGGGGTGTAGCTACTAAAGATATTTTGGAAGCAGCTACTTGGAGTTCAGTGCACACTTTTTCTAAACATTACCATCTCCCTCTTTATTCCAAATCTAGGGCTGGATTTGCCACTGCAGTCTTACAGGGCATGTTAGCAGCTCCCAATGCTTTATGATTTTGCCAGCCTCCCTTTACCTTTGCTTTGGGATTCTACCCACAGGTTATGACTGCAGCAATGTGAGATGAAGAACATAGTACAGTTTTGTACCTACCATAAATGTAGATATTCGAAGATCCACATTGCTGCAGTCCAATTTACCCTCCCTCCTTCCCCTCTGTAGTTTGGAGTGGTTGTATGGTTTGGGTGGTACAGGTTGTTTGTACATAGGTTTTTCCATTTTTGGCTGTGGCCTTTCTTTTTAGGGCCTTTTGACATCTGGGGCAAGAAAAGACTGAGGATATGACGTCGGTCATGCGCTTTAATACCATGACGCACTGACGTCAGATCTGAGCGCCCATGACCGACGCCAGCCTAACACTTTGGTATTCGGGCCGACCGAGGACAGCGGACTACCCACAGGTTATGACTGCAGCAATGTGGATCTTCGAACATCTACATTTATGGTAGGTACAAAACTGTACTTTTTGGGCCCTTCTGTTTGATCTCTCCACAGCTCCCAGGGTGTTGACCAAATATGTGACTGTGGTGGCAACTCGCCAGAAAGGTTCCAGGGAGCTAAAGCTTTTACATATCTGTATGAGTGATTGCTGGCCACACCAGTGCAAGAGTATCTATTTCAAGCACAGGACTCTACTGATTTTGTTTCAGTTTTTAGGCTTTACAGTGAACTCTAAGAAGTCACACATGAAGACCTCACAAAAGTCTTAACTGTCATAGACTGCAGGCTAAGCACAGTCAATCCAGAGTCAGTTTGCTCAAGAGAGAATACTTATCCAGAAAGCAGTGAATTTTATCCTACAAAAGCCTTCTTTACTATCCCATTTATGTTTCAGAGAAGTGGGACCTGACTGCACCATTTTCTTTGCTCCTCATGCCAGGTTCTACCTGAGAGGTTTTCAGTGAACCTTTATTACACAGTGGTGTTAAAACTCTGTCTCTGTTTTCAGATCTGGATAACCAAGTTTTGCAAAATTTATCTTTAAGTGGATGCTTACAGCCAGTCTGACCCTGAACAGTCCTTTTCATCTCCTAACCTCCATATTGACTATCACCATTGATACTTCAGCCCTGGGGAGTTCTGGGTCTGGGGTGCTGTCAGGGAAGGACAGTCCATGGGGGTATAGTCACAGTAGCAGGCCAAACTACACACACATGTTTTGGAGATTAGAGTGGTGGTACTTGCCCTGTAATGACTTTGACTTGTTCCGATAAAGTGTTCTGGCCATTTACATGGAAATTGTAGCCATGGTATGTTACATAAATGGGGGTGAGCTTAATCCTATACCCACTGTAGAGAGACCATGCAAATGTTGGAATGGGGTTATGTTAATTCATCACTTTCCGGTAAGACATATATCATAGGTTAAGCCAGTTGTTTAGCAGACAGATTCATCCATTGCTTTCTGATGCCACATGAATTGTTCCTAAACATTTTAGTTGCACCGAGAATCTTCTGAAACCGTGGGTAGCCTTTTTGCATTCCTAACCAACTTCAAGTAAAATTATTTATTTTATTTTACATTTGTTGACCGGGCTAGTCCAACTGGATATATGTCCATTTTCAATAGAGGCCCGGGGAGATGAGCTCCACTAAGCAGATAATACACTACACAGATAATAGCAATATTTTTGCAAATCTTGTAAGATAATAGCAAAATAGCAAACATTTTTTTTTTCATCTTTCTCCTGGGGCAGCAGCCCAGAACTACCTCATTTAGCTACTGTATGTTTTTCCTCCTCATTTTCATAGCTGTCTTTTGGCCATGACAGGTTTGTTTTCCTCTTTTGTTGCCTCATCTAGAATTTTCTACATTTGAGAACCTTTGGGATTCATCAGTCAGAATGTTACTCTAACTGATTTGTTTATAGCTAGGCATTTACATATGAACCTTGATGTAACAAGGCTATTTTTTTTTCTGTTTCATAGTATAATTAGTGTGCTTTCCATGTGTTACAGATTAACTGGCACTGTGGTACAGGTTTCCTGTCTAGAACCTTTGTTTGTTTGGTCATGAGTTGAATAGTCAAATCTACTACTGTTTGCCTGTCACCCTCTGAGGAGGGTTGGGTCTTGGGCTAGCAACCTCAGCCCATAAAACCCGTAACTGCTACAGAAGCAATGAGCACTGAAAGGTGCTTATTGCCCGATGTACCACATGGTGCGTAAACTTGAGAGAGACATGGCTACTGCTTGCCTACAGAATACACATTGCTCCTTAAGATCACTTTTCTGTTTAAAAGCTAGGATGATATTTAGTGTGGGTTATAGTCATGTTTAACTGTTAAAGAAAATTAGAAAAAAAATTAAAATGATGTGCTGCAATAAATAAATTTGAAAGTCATTCTGTAAATACAAACGTGCATGTCATTGAATAACAGAATTAAGTAGAGCAGTGGGTTCTCCCACCTCCATAGTGCCCATTATTGAAGACTTCTGAACTCTGGCTTCAGAATCTGAGCCTGGCTATTTGAGCCTTTTTTTTTTTTTTTTTTTTTTTTTTTTTAAGTGAGACCCTGTTTCCCCCAGTCCCCTTAACAGTAACCAAGACTGCCCGTCCATTCTACACCCTGGAAAAAGCTGGTCATGGCATGGGATTCATCCAGGCAGCCATCAGAAATGTTTTTGTCATGGACCTACTGTTCCCCTGTGTATGTCTGTATGGGCCCACTGAAGCACTGTAAGGGCATGTTACCCAGTTTCATGGGTGGTACTACCCACCGATAGCTTTGCCACCTTTGAACACAAATAGCTTTTTTCATCTCAGTTCTCCACTGGAGACTATAGGCAGAGCACTTGACCCCAGCCTCAACCCTTCCCTCTAAGAAAAATAAGCAAGCTGTACCTTGTCATTCCAGCCACTCCCTAGTCAGTTCTTTCAGTTCCTAAGCTTCTATTTGAACCTTGTGTGCTCTGGGCCATAGCCAGATCTTCATTTTCTGTGCCACATATATGGCTTAACTAAACTGGTATTGACATTTCTTAGGTTGTAACTGAGTAGGACCCTGCCTCAACCTGTCTTTTGGGATTATCGTGTCATTCTGTTCCATGCATTCTGTTTACAGATTCATTTTTGGACCCAGCATTGTTGGATAAAAGTCCTGTCATCATTGAGTCTAACATTTGTCTCATCAGCACACCTCCAACCCACCGTTACCTACAAGTGCATATATAGTAACTATTGTCTGTATCTTGCACATTTCTGGTGGTATGTCTTCCTCCTAGAAGGATGATCTTGGAATGAAAATAACTCCCTTCTCTTAAAGATTTCTTCTTGCTTTGTGATTTTAATACTGCTCAGATGGCTTCACCATATGAGCCTGACGGTGTGACACAAAGCATGATTGTAAGCAATGCTTTTAAACCACCTCAAGTGACGTGAAAATATTTTAAAAATCATTATTTAGTAGGGTTTGGAAACCCCTCTCGTTGCCCAGAATTAAGCATTGCAAATGTAGATTTTTGCTGAGTGTGACTTTTTTTTATTTTTATTTTATATATTAATAAATCTTCATTCCAAAAAACATATACAATTTCATGATTGTCATATAAACAATATTAAAAAGGAAAAGAAACAAAGGTTCACATTAAGACCCAACCCCGTTTCACTTTATGCATTCCATAATTAATATCCCGATCTTATACTTTTAAATGCCAACCCTACATGTTCACTTGTTCCAGTTAAGTATGAATTTCCATTTTAACTTCCCCTCACAGATGAAACAATAATAAAATGTGTTATGCTCCACAAATATAGCAGCTATGTACATTATTTACACAATCTCTGCATCCCCTATGAATGTCAATATTAGCATTTGAGTACACTTTTCATCTTTACAAGCATCTCACCTGTTCTCATTCCATGTCTGCCATTTTCTGTAGTGTTTCTTATTTTTAATTCCAAAAAACATTATCTCCTGTTTTCACTGTCATTGCATGAGGGTAGCTACATTTGCACCTTTAGGTTCTTTTGCTGCCATAACGATGTAATCACTTCTTCCTCCAACAGGAATAATCAGGTCCACCAGTAACTCCTTACTTCCTTTTATTGCCCAGTTAATATCAGTACCTATAAAACATCCATCTTCAGTTAAGTTAGCACCTTTCTCCTCTGTTTACAATAATCTTTTCCACCTCCTTGTATCCATCCAGTTTGACAGCTACAGAAAATGTCCCCATTCCTTAATCTGTTATGTCACATCACCAGCAAAAAGGAAAGCCCAGGAAAGATTCTCGACAACCTGTCCTATAGAATAGTTTATGGAAACGCACTCAAGCAAAGGCCAGATTTAAAAACATTACTTCCCTCTATCCTCGTATCCTGATATCTAGCCCACTTTTTGGACATTCCCCGGAACCTTGTCATCCGATTATTTGATAGCGTTGTAAATGTTCATTACCAACCCTTTACTTTGATACACGTCAGACCTCCAAGTTTCTAACATTCGTATAATAGTTGAACATTAAGATTCTCCTACTTTTACCACTGCATTGTTTTGGCATCTTCCATGAAGGCCATATAGTGGAATCGAACCCTTACTTATAGACCATACATCTCCTTCACTTATTCCCAGCTTCTAGTTCTGTCTCTTACTATGTTGTTTTCCCAATATTTAATTAGTGTATTTAAGTTCCTCCATCTGATTCTTGCATTCATCTGAGTCCCACTACATGCAGTAACCCCAGTGGGTATGATCCTGTCTCCATCTTTTTAAATGGTCCTCCTTAGAGGTTTTTACTGGGGTACCAGTTGTCTTCAGGAGTGTCTTTACTTCTTAGTGTTCTGTTCCTTACCAGGCTTCAAAAAGATTTCTGCTAGCTAACCATAGATTTTTCTCTCAACATTATTAGCCACTTTCCTTTATTGAACTTATCTAAAAGCCTTGCCAGATAACAGAGCTGTGTAGCTTTCACATAGCTCTCTGTGCCTGGAAACCCAATTTCCCCTTTCACAACATCAACTTCTCCCAATTTACTTTTTTTTTTCTACTCCCAACATAAAATTCCTTACCCATTTCTTAGGTTTTGACATCTGCTTCCTTCCTGAATCACTGCAAAAGCCCCATTTGTCATATAAGAGATTCGATACCACATGCCAGTGAATTACCTGTTCTTTCTTGAGGTTAACATGGATCTTCTCCATTATCCTCCTGTAGGTTGCATTTCTAGATGCTTCATATGTATTTCTCACTCAGACCCTTAAATATTTTATTTCACCCGCTTTCCACCACTGTTGCTGATTCCCATTATCCCTGTTCATCCACCCTATGTATTTCCCCACGGCCTTGGTTTCCACCTCGTTAATTTCATATGCAGCGATTGACCAAATCTTGCAAGTAAACATTCTGTCTACAGATTAGTAAGAGTGACGAGGACATCATCCACATACAAAGCTATATTCAGTTTTCACTGTCCCCAGCGGAAGTGCTGTATGTCCAATTGCCTAATTCTAGTGGCTAAGGGCTCAAGATGCATTGCAAAAGGAATCACGGGGGGGGGGGAGGGCAAATTTTCCTTGTCACCAGCCTTTTATGTATGCTCCCAGACAAACGACCCATTATCTTTACCTGTGTGGAGTCCCCCTCTTGATCCTTCCTCAGTTTACCAATTAACCAGTCCAGGAGGCGAAAACTATCAAGAACATGAAAGGATATTTCCATTCCACCTTATTAAATGCTTTTTTAACATCTAAAGCAAATAAGCCTAATTATTTCCTAGTAATGTTAACTTATTGTATTGTCATCAAAGTTCTGACTATATTGTGGTGTCCTTCAGTGAACCTGCATTGATCTGGTTCAGTCAGTCATGGTGTATCCTTATTTAACTATTTCACTGTTACATAAATGAACACTTTATAATCATACTTTAATATAGTTAAGGGTCTGTAAGATGTGGTTTCTGAGGGAGCCGTCCCTTCTTTATGTATGACTACTGTAATTACTCTACCCTGGTATCGAGGCAGACTAGCAGTTCAGCATCTCAATCCATAAGGAGCTTTTTATTTTCTTTTAAATTTCAACCAGTAAGTCCAGCTGTGCCTGGAGTTTTTTGTCTTCTTTTCTCTTAAACTTTCTATTACCTCCTCAAGTGTTCAATCCTTTTCCTAACTCCTGAGTTGTTGCAGAATCTAGACTTTGCAAGATTTGCTCTCTTAAAAATTCACTAGCATTGACTTGAAAATCATTATCATTTGCCTCTCTCATACAAAATGTGCTAATATCCTCTAAAAACGTACAGTATACTGAACTCCTCTTCTACTGTTTTTTGCATTCATTCCCTCCCAATCTCTTATTGTTCGCTCCACTTTATGCTGATGAAGTCTAGCCTTCAAGGCCCGGTTCTCAGGATCTTTGTTTGCTGGAGCCATTTAAAACTCTCTTTTGTGACTCCTCTTCCCTTTGCAGTCCCTTCATTAATTTGTGTAACTCTCATTTTTCTTCCTATGAGAACCTATTATGCTTCTTCTGCATGTCTCATAATCTGTCCCAGTTCTGTGTTCTTCCAGCATTAAATTTAGTAATACTCTCTATTTTCTCCCATATCCTACTCCATATTAATATAATCCCACATCTACACAACTTAATTGTCTTTCTCAGAGAACACTTTCTCTGCTTCTCCCTTTAACCGATAGGAAAGTTGTGTTTTCTGCAGTTAGCTGGCAGAGAATTTCCAGTACCTCTCTCCTAACCGCTTCATGTTTATGGACAGTTCCAACTATAGTGGGACATGTTCTGAATACAATAACAGAGCCCACCTTCACCGATTTCGTTATGTCGTTACGTTTTCACACACAGTACACCTTGGCTATAATATGTGAACCTGTCTTGCCCAGCTGATGTATCTGTTATATTCCATACATCCACTAAACCCAATGAAGATAACATTAACTTAATATTCTTCTCTCTGTTCTTATATCTTATCAGATGTCATTAGAACTCCTTCCTGAAAATATACAATCTTGGGCATATTGCATATAAAAAACTCTCTGTAGCCCCATTGGAATATTGTTATTGTCAGCTTCATCCTCTTGAAAGCCCCTTTCCATATCGCCAAACATCCATTATTACCTACCTTGTGTGTGGTGTATGTCTTAAACTGCCCCTCTTTCCTAATAAGCAATATCACCAGTCTTCTTCCACCGTTGTATGAATCAGTCTAGAACAGTAAACATTTTCTTGTTCCATCTTTTGGTGCTCCTCCTGTCTCATGTGTGTCCTGCTGTATGACTGCTAAGCCCACTTTCTGACTTTGCAAGTGGAACAAAATTATGCATTTTTTTACCGACTGACCGATTCATTTGCATTCTAAGACCATACCCTCAGTTGATATCACATTTTTCCCTTCCATACTTTTTTATAACCACTTCCAATAATCCTGTCCCACCTCAGTGTTTTCTTTTTCTTTTCTCCTTATAAGTCTCCAATTAACCTTTCTAGTTCTGCTTTCAGATAGTCTCAATCCTAGCTGCCTCCTGCATCAGTATATGTTTATCATATTGATCAATTCTGCAGTAGCCTTAGCTATACAAGTTATATCCAGACAAGGATATAAAATCCCAGCCAGATTTCAAAGTTTAGGGCACTTTCCATGTACCTAAACTGTCAGACAGCTGACTAAATGGCAAGTTTGGCTGCAAAGCCCTTCAGAACTTTATTGCTGCCAAAAGGTACACTTCTCTGAGACTTTCGAGGATCAACAGTTGATATGTGCTTTTCTTTGCTGGGCAGATACGTTACCTTTGGGGGAAAAGACTTTGACAGCATCTTAATTAATTTTCTTGATGTTTAATTACTTCAGGAAAGTTATTTTAAAGCTAGGAGTGTTGCATTTTAACAGATGGTCTTTAAGCTGTAACATACTTTACATGGAGCACTTTTTTTTTCCGGTCAGTTTAAAAGTGATGTAAAGTAAGTGAGAACTTTTTTTTCTGTGGAGAAATTGTTTATTTTACTTTTATGGGTCTCTCATAGTATTTTGAAGTGCTTTTTACTGTGTGTTTGTCAAAAAGTAACTTTTGTGGATTGGTAATGTTTACTGGCGATTGCTGCTCCTCTTCTCTGGAAAGAAGCACCATTTTCAACTTGACCATAGAACAGATTGTCAGTCCCATAGTCTGTCCTTATTCCAAAAAGAAAAGGTTAAGCAAACAGTCTTTGTCACCACAGCAGGCTTGCAGTTTGCCCCATCAGACCACTCATCTTTTACCCCAGATCCCTCTGGTGTAGCATCTGCAGCCACTGTGGACAAGGGGTTAGCCATGTCCTCCATGGCTGTTAAGGTCCTCTCCGTGGGCAAGGGAGAGATACTCTTTTCGGTCATGGGGGAGGAAACGTCTAAGGTTTCCCAGTTTCAGAATGATGTGCCCATCCCTGAGGAAGCCGCTGCTGCCATTAATAACACAGTCGGCCCCATTTTTCTTGTTAAAAAGAAATGAAAACCAAACACACATCACCTCTTCAATTTTCTTAGGATAGGAATAGTATATTGGGACTGTCTCTGGGTTTAATTCAGGCTAATGATCATTCTTGTAAATCTGTTTCTGGTAAACGAAGGGGGAGTTCCTCTTTTCCTGAAGAGATTCAAGATTCTGAATCTGAACAGGTAGATGCACAGGGATGGATACAGTTTTTCCCCCTAAGATTTATGATTCTGACTCTGAGAGCTCAGTTTCTGATTCTCCCTGTGAGTGTTTCTCTTTCTGTGAGACTATTGCTAGAATGTATCAGGATTTTCAGTGGGAGCACACTGAGGTTTACCAGTCCCTAAGAAAACGCTGAGTTGTTACTGAAGGATTTTCCAAAACCTACACCCATTCTTCCTGTTTTGTTTGCTTTAGAAGATGCGTGTTACTGCCTGCAATTTTGCTCAGTCAGCCAGCTGTTCCTAAAAAGGTAGACAAGCTGTATAAATTTTTTCACTCTTTTACATTTGTATATACTATTCCCAAATCTGACCCATCAACTATAGCTTCAGATGATCACACTGCTGCTAAGTATGTAGTTAATTTAAATCCTACCCTTTCTGGTAAAGATAGGAAAATTATTGGCCAGTATGGAAAAAAGTGCATACTTCTGCAACTTTAATGGTCAGAATTTTGCACTGACAGGCTCATATGTTAGTTTGTTCTGACAAATTGTGAAAGTACGAGGAATGTTTTATCTGCTTTTTCTTCTTGTGAGGAAAAATTTGCCTTAAATAACTTTGAGTTTTTTTCTGTTGCACAAGTCGATACTCATGTTTACGTTTACAGTGTGTACGGCTCTGTTGATAGTTTTTCCAGGACTGTGGCAGCTGGTAATGTTTTGAGGAGGTTTGCATGGCTGCATTCGCAGGATTTCCCAGTTGATGATCAAATGAGATTTTAAATTCTTTCTTGGATAGAGATTTAGTATTTAGTCCTTCTGCTGCAAAAGTTATAAAAATGTGTGATAAAAGGGACAACCTGATATAGAGAATCTCTAAAAGTTTTTCAGCCCTCCTTTTCCAAGGGATTTTCTATCTCCTTATCCAGTTGTGGCAAATAACAGAACAAACAGTCTCAACAAAATACAGGTAAACAGATGTTTAAGAAATGCCAAAGAGAAGTTTCAGACCTCCCAAAACCAAGGATAGTCCAAAAAGTCTGAATTACTGTTCAAGAGACCCTGTGAATCCCTCCCAGTCAGGACCCCTTTTTTTCCAGAAAGCCTGAATCTTCATTTTTGTCTTTAACAGATAGTTTCAGACAAATGGGTTCTGAAAATCATTTGTCAAGGTTACAGATGGCAGTGGGTTCCTCATCTTGAAGATCAGACTCTTTGTTTTCACTGGTTCTTAAGCACATGCTGTCCTAAGGACTGATGGAACCAGTTCCTCCTTTCCAGGTGGGGAAGGACTTTTACTCAAGGATGTTCCTAGTGCCAAAGAAAGGAAATTATTGGAGACCAGTTCTCAAGTTGTCTTTCCTAAACCTGTTGTGATAGCGCCCAGATTCAAAATGACGTCACAATACAACCTGGTACCTATTCTGCCTCTTTCAAGTTTTCTGGCAATACTAGACTTAAAATATGCTTATCACCACACCCCATATTCTTCCAGACTTCAGGAGTTTCTTACGGTTGTGTGTGTCTGGATCATATTAACAATTCTCTGCCTTACCCTTTAGACTACCCACTTTTACTGGGAGTGTTCACAAAGTGTCTAGCTCCAGTTATATCTCATTGCAGACTATAGGGTATCCACACTTTTCCATATATAGACATCTTGCTTATCTTTGCAGAGACTTTTTCATAGTGTCAGGAATCTCTGTCTCGACTGAGAGATCTCTTACACAAGTTGGGATTCCAAGAAAACATTCAAAAGTCTTTCTTGGCTCCTTCATACAGGATTGTGTTCCTGGCATAGTAACTAGACACCTCAGTTCAAAGCTTTTCTTTCACGGGGAAAAATAGATCTCAATATAGATCTAATTCGAAGATTTTCTAGTCAGACTTCGGTTACTGTGAGGGAATACCTCAGGATTTTGTCTATCGTGGCATCTATGATTCTCATGATACTCCTGGGAAGACTCCATGAGAAAGATACAGTAGTACCAGAAATCTCTTGGGTCTCGGTGTCAACACCGCCTGTTATTTAAAATCCCAGTGCTGGGGTTTGTCAGAAGAGAAATCTTTTGATGGAGACAATAGGTATCCTTAAATCCAGGTCCCCCCTTCTCTCTCCCTGCTCCAAAGCAGTCAGCACAGAAACTTTGGACTTTGCTTAAGGAGCAATTTCAAGTGGGATAAAAGTGCAGGGGTTGTGGGACCACAGGGACAAATGCGAACAAATAAATATCAAAGAGATAATTGCCTTGATCCAGGCACTCCACTCTCTGAACCATCTTTTGTCCTCTGGTCCTCTTCAAGTGGTTACAGGCAAAACTACAGTTGTGTGGTACATCAACAAGCAAGGGGATACCAGGTCATACCCCCATTGCAGACTGTACATGTTAACCTGAGGTATAACCTCACAGCACACTTACTCTACAGGCATTCTACAATTACATCAGAGCAAAATTGTGTGGCAGACAAGCTGAGCAGGACTAGGGCAGGCTCTCATGAGTGGAAACTAGATCAGGTGGTCTTCCAAGATTTGTTCCATTTCTGGGGAGCTCCTCAAGTAGTCCTGTTTGCCTTCTCTCTGGGCAATCAACTGGCAAGATTTTGTTCCAGGACTCTGTGCTATAAGGCTTGGAAGACAGATGCCTTTTCTTTTCCTTGGATAGGAATGTTCCTGTATGCTTTTCCACCCTTTCCACTAATATCCAGGGTATGTCTGAAGTTTCAGAAGAAATCTCCCAAGATCATTGTGGAGACTCCCTTCTAGCCCAGGCAGCCATGTTTCTCCCTTTATTTGGAAATGGGCAGAAGCAATTACCACAAGCTTCATCACAGACTTTGATCTACTCACACAAGAACAGGGGTGTTTGGTAGGGTCTATATTACATTATCAAAAAGCCGTAATATTGAACGACTTTTCATCAACCCGTAAAAGTCGAAAGCTGAAAATATCCAAAATGCGAATGAGTGAATTCTTTACCTGGGAAAGAAACCATTTGGCCATCCTTGAGTTTGCCCTTTTCCCCACTGTAGTGCAATCTCGAAGTTGGTATATTTAGTTGGCGGGGTCAGCCCCCCCACACATTGGGGGTGTGAGGGGCGAAACCCCTCACTTTGTAATGTTTAGATTCGTATGTAGTTGGTGGTAGAGCTAGCGATTTCTTTCCCAGGGAATGAATTCGCTCATTCGCATTTTTGCTGTTTTCAGCTTTCGACTTTTACGGTTCGATCAAAAGCTGTTCGATATTATGGCTTTTTGATAAGGTTATATAGACCCTGTTTGGTACACCTCAACATTAATCAACTTCAGTTGACTGCCTAGATGATAGAGTCGTGCCTCAATTAGTAAACAAGTGCCTAAAAGGAGTCAGTCTTCTACTGGAATGTCATATATTAGCAAATGGAAAAGGTTTTCTAGCTGGAGCCAGTAACATAACCAGCACCCATTCAGGACTAGTTGATGCCCTTTCCATATCACTGTTTCAGTATTCTGTACCTAAGGGATCTCCCTGCCAAGGATAGCCCAGCCATCTGGCTAGTATAACAAAGCCTTTAGTTTCTATAGGTGTCCTACATCACGCATAGGTTCTCCGCCCAAGGTGTGGGGCTTAAATGTGACATACAGATGCCCACACTCAGAACTGTTTTGCCTCTGGTCCAAATGCCATTGTCGAACATCGGTCTGAACTCCTTTCTGCTGTGCTATTTACCAAGCTGTGTTTTCAGATGAGTTTCTTCTTCTTTTTTTTTTTTTATGTGGTTATTGTGTTCATGTTATCCAGAATGGGAAGATATCAGTGTGGGAGACGGATTACTCATAAAGATCATCCCGGCCACTTTCTCTTCTATTTGGGTACTTCCCAGAATCATACACAGTGTCTGTCTGCCGGGAGTTTGTGCCTAAGAATTGCATAGTAATTTCTCCTCCTTATCCATATACCTAGAGAACCAACATCGGAAGTTGTTTGCTTAGGGTGCTGTGGTGGAATCCTCCTGTCCAGAGGGCCAGCCATCTGCCAAGAAGACCAAAAAAGTTAGGTTTGATCCGGCTGCTGTCCAGCCTGCCCCGGACCTCTCAAATATCTGTACCTGATGTTGAAAGGAAACCTCAACTGATTATTTCCAAAGGACCGTGGGGGGAGGGGGGGGTTCCTCTGATCTTAGTTCGAGGAAAATCCTACAGCCATTATTGAATCTTGACAGGAGTCTGATTCTGAGGGTGTTTCATGTGGACATCATGCAGAAAAAGAAGCAAAAAAAACAAAGCATATTTCAACTGTTGTTAAGGATCCCCAATGTAAATGGCAGGATTTCATTCAGGGTTTTTTTTAATTATTTGATTACCTTGAAGCCTCCTCAGTGGGGTCTCTGTGACTGCTCCTTTCTGGTCTTCTACTCCACTTGAGGCCCATGGAATTGATTTACATAGATGTGGACTTTGACTCAGGAAAAGACACTTCTGGCTTATTTTTCCCAAATCCCTTCCCTTTGAACTATGGTTTGGAGGAGGAGGTTTTTTTTTTTTTTTTAAGTATAGATCCCCTCTATTGGAACTCTCCTTTGGGGATACCATTGCCCATATGATTATTTTCAGTGGGATTGTTTTCAAGTCACTGAGATTCAGAAAAGACATTATGAGATCCTACATATGGAGTCTGGTAAGGGCTGCCCTTCTGTATCCTTTCTCGTCAGTGTCTATAGCCCCTCTCAGCCTCCAGCACCTAAGAAGCCAAGTAAATTCTGTAAAGTGCCTGAGGAGTACCGATTTCTTTGCAAATGCCTTTCTACTGACCCTTCTGTAGTGTCAGTCTCCCCTGATAAGCTGTTCAAATTAGTGCCCTCTACCAAGCTGTTTCTTTCTGATAAGGATAGTAGGGCTATGGAAAGGCTAGACAAAAAAGTGTAAACTGCTGCCACTTTATCTTTTAAGGCCATTAAGTACCAGACTCAAATGACAAGGTATGTTTTGGCCATCCTTTCTCCGGTTTCTGCAGTGGGTTCTAACCTTCCTGACTCTGAGGGGAAGGCTTCTGCCCTTTCCTTGCTGAGCTCTACTTCTCAAGTTGCCCACTACTCAATTAAATGTAGCTATGATGCTGCTGATGCCTCTTCTAGGGCTGCTTATTTTGTTTCAGTTATGAGCCATTATTTTTGGCTTTGTCTTCAGGCTTTGCCTGATGACATTAAGGCCAAACGTTCAGGTTCTCCTTTGGATATTAAAAATATTTTTAGATCTGTTGCAGCTGAACTTTTCGATTCTTTCTAGGACAAAGGTAAAACCTTACGGGAGTTAGCTTAGGCCATGGCTATAATTTGGCTCCTAGTAAACAACAAAGTGTAAATACTTCTCATCTTCTCTGTCAATGATTTAAAACTATATAACTCATCAGATGAGGAACTGAAAGTGCAACTGCAAGTTGTCAAAACCTTTTCAGATGATATAAGAATATCATTTGGTCTTGATAAATGTGCAAAAGCAGTCTTTAAACCAGGAAAACTACAGCACCAAGAAAACATCAGTCTGGGACAAGAATGTATAAATATTTCGGACTTGATGAAGGCTCAACAATAAAGCATGAACCAATGTGAATGAAACTTAGTAAGGAATATTTTAGAAGAGTTAAATTAATCCTGAAAACAGCGTTGACATCTAGGAACAAAATTCAAGTTATAAGCCAATTTGCTCTTCCTGTCCTAACTTAGTTTTGGAGTGATTGGCCCAAAACATGTTAGATAGATTAGACAGGAAAACAAGGATGCTTCATGCTCACCAAATGATTTATAAAAATCAGTGTGTACCAGGATTATATAGTCCCCATTCTGAAGGAGGAATGGGCCTCCTTGAAACAGATTGCATGTATAGATCTGCAATCGTGGGACTGCACACATCTGCTGACCTCACAAGACCCGAATGTAGTGAAAGTTTTGAAACATGAGGAGAATAAATGTAATACGACTTCTCTGCTTAGTCTGGCAGAAGCATATTGGCATCAATTAGGAATGGAAATCAAACCAGAAGTAGATAAAAATCAGGCAACAACTAAATGTGCCAAAAAACAAAATCAAGAATATAAGGTGAAGGACCAGATGAGAAGGCAAGAAATGTGGAAAATGCATAAATATATTTCCAAGTATAGAAAACATCTGGAAGAACCTTCTGTTGATCATGATTGAAAGCAAGAATAGTTAAGGAGAGGTGAATTCAAACCAAGATATGAAAGGTTAATATTGGCGGCCCAAGATAGTGGGCTACATACACGTTGGTTTACAAAGTCCATTGAACGTGTAGAAGAAACAGACAAGTGTAGGTTTTGTAAAACCGAATTAGAAACAGTAGCACGTCTTGTTGCTGGTTGTGGCATAATAATGGCAGAAGGACTGTGTACTGAAAGGTGCAATAATGTGGCAAGACTGTTGCACAGGGGATTGTGCAAACATTATGGTGTTGAAGTGGCTGAAAAACATGAGTCTTGTGTACAGAGAGACAAAGTCATAAAATATCAGGATTTGCAGGTAGAAACGAGAGCAATGTGAAAGAAAGATACCTAGACAGTTTCAATAGTGGTAGGAGCAACGGGTCTTATAAAAAAAGAATCTACAATTGTGTATACATATGTTACCGATACGTGTAACCCTGTATAAATTGCAGAAGGAATCATTACTGGGCCCATTGCGGGTGCTGCGAGGAGCACTTCTGGCTGACATCAAAGATTGAAACAATACTAATTTCATGAACTCTAATCATATTTTAACTTAGGAATGGGGTCTATTCCCATCATGGTATAAGAAACCCAGTAGACTTGGAGAAACTAGAGTTGGAACATATTTTTGTTTCTCCTATTCCCAAATTTCAGAGAAATTATCCCTCTAAGTCTTCCTTTGTTCGCAGGCAATCTCGCCCTCCTCTGAAGGACAAGAAGGGTTCTAAGCATGTACTTCCTGCTAAGTCTACACAGACTTATGCTTCCCTGAAACTTCCTTTCCAGGGTAAGCCTAATTCTGTTTGACAGTTGGCTTTCTCCTGTCCTCAGCCAGATTCCCTCATCCCTCCCTCTGTCCCTGTCTCTTCCAAATTGACTTAAGATAACTTCAGACTCTTCGTTACTGTCCATTATTCATCAGGGATATTTCATGGTTTGGAGATCCCATCCTCCCTTTTTAAGCATTCCTCAACCTTCTTGGGAACAGCTTTCTCATTTCCCAGAGGTTCTTCATTCTCTTTTTTTTCTCGGGGCATCATTCAAGTTGGGACTCCTGCCCAGATGGGGAAGGGATTTTACTCCAGGATGTTTCTGGTTCCAGGAAAAGAGGGTGCATGCAGACCAATTCTTGATCTTTCTCAGCTGAACACCTTTCTCAAGATTCCTTCCTTTTGGATGCTATCTCTGCAAACATTGTTTCCTCTTGTTTTACCCCAGGCCTTCCTGGGTACTTCTGGTCTGAAGGATAAATGCCTTCATATCCCCATTCATCCTGTCTTCAGGACATTTTTACGTTTCTCTCTTCGTTCCATTTTCAGTTCTTTGTTGTTTGGTCTCTCTGCTGCTCCAAGATTATTCACCAAATGCCTCGATCCTATGATTGTTTTTTGCAGGGTTTGAGGAATTCAGATATTTCCCTGTCTAGATGATCTGCTTATTCAAATTCCTTTCACCAACTCTCTGCTGCAGGATCTCAGGTTTACTGCTTCCCTTTTGCAGAGTCTGGGGTTCACCAAAACCTTTCAGAAATCAGTTCTGACTCCTCAGGATCATATTTTCTTCACTGCAGGTGGCTTCCAAGGCTCTGTCTCTAATTGCTTTTTGCAGTCCTTTTCTTCTCTCTGGTGTCTGTCTCCACCAGAGAATTTCTCGGGGTTCTCTGGTTTATGACATCCACCATTCCCATGCTCCCTCTCACCAGGCTCCATATGAGAAAACTGCAGTGGTACCTCATATCAGTGTGGCACCAACATGGCCACCCTCTACATTTCTTAATACATTTCCTTCCCTGTCTCAAGTTCGAGCTTCATTGTTGGATTCATCAACTTTCTCTCATCCCAGGGCTTCTCTTTCAAGCTCCAGTTCCATCTCAGGAGCTCTTATAGACACCTCAGATAGTGGGTGGGGTGCCTGCTGTGGAACCCACAAGGGTTCAGTGTCTCTGGCCTCCTCATCAGAGGTCAGACCACATCAGTATAAAGGAGATGAAGAATCTGCTTCTGGCTCTTCAGGCATTTCATTCCCTGTTTCATCCTGGGAGCCTCAAACTTTTCACAGGCAGTACCTCAGTGATGTGGTATGTCAACAAGCAAGGGGGGGGCACAAGGTCCTATCTTTTTTTGCAGACTAGCTGTTCAGGTCTGGGAATCTAGCTATCCAGTATCAAGTGACTCTTGAAGCAGTTTACATTCCCTCAGAGAACAATCTAGTGGCAGACTCCTTGGGTCCAACACACAAGCTCACAAATGGATGCTTCAAAGAGATGTTCTTGGACATTGTCCATTGTTGAACCTTTTTGCCTCCACTATGAAAAAACAACTACTTCTGTTTGGTTCCAGAGGCCAAGTTCTCTGGCTTGTAAAGCAGACACCCTCTCTTCTCCTTGGTAAGGGATGTTTGTGTGCCTTCCTCTGTTACCCACGAGTCTTGGACAGGACAATGAAGGACTATACCGAAATCTTTTTGGTGACTCCCATTTGTTCCAGACAGCACTGCTTCCACCTTCTTTCTCACTTGGCGTGAGGCAATCACCACAAGTTACCTCACAGGTTGGATCTTCTCACAGAAGACAAGGGATCTCTTATCCATCTTCACCTGTCCACTCTTCAACTGATGTGGGTGATTGGGTTTTGATCACTTTTAGGCGCCTCTTTTCTGAGGATGTGCTTTGGGTTTTGCAGAAGGCTAGGAAATCCATTAGCAGGAAATCACCAGTGTCCATATGGAAGTGATTGTGAAGTTGTTCATTCTTACTGATGGGTTCGGAGCAGATCCCTCAGCTCCGAGTCGGCCTTCTACAAAGCTCGAGGCCAAGTCCCTATCCCATGATGCACCTACAGTTACCCCAGATCTAGTTTGCCGCTGCAGCAGATCAGAGATTCTCACTAGCTCAGGCCAGTAAAACCGTATTTTTACAAACCATTTCTTATTAATATTGATAACTTTCATTAGATAGTAGTTTTAGATACCTTTATAAGGTCTTGTAGCTTAATAGTGTAGTTCCCTTTCCCTGGTGTGCTTTCTTATAAATTTCTAGTTGGCCTCTTTTTTTCTTTCTAGGCCTCGTTTAAAGAGTATTAACAGTGACCTTTCTGTCACCTTTTTCTTGTTCTTAGTGTGTGCTTAGTGACCTTTTGTCACAGTTATAAACATTTAGATAAGGTTCATTTAATTAGTGTGTGCTTAGCTTGAATATTTACATAAGGTTTAGTGTGTGTGATTTCAGTAGCTATCTTTATATCTTTAGTATAGTCTGCTTAGTGTTTAATATTGTGTGCTTTTAGACAAAGTTTTCTGTCACAATTAATCTTATTTGTCTCTAGATAAATACTTGTGTGTGCACGTGTGTGTGACTTTAGCCTGCTTTTTTTTCTAAAGGCTTTTGACTGTTGGATATGGTTCAACTTTTATACAGTTAGTATGACATTACTCTTCAGTGTAATTCTGTGTTTTGTACAAGATGGCTGACCAAGGTAAACCTCCCAAGTCAGGTTTCAAAAAATGCCCCAAATGTGGCCAAAAAATGTCTGTCACTGACAGTCATGTCAATTGAGTGTATTGTTTAGGAGCATTACATTTACAGGGTAGCAGCTCCACATGCCATTCTTTCTCTTCCAGGGTTTTCCAGGAGAGAAAGAGGAAGTTGGTAGAGGTTTGCTGAAACCCTCTTTCCAAGAAGCTTTGAGCGACCAAGATGGATCCAGAAAGTCCTCAAAGTCTTCTAAGACTTCTGAGACAAAGAAATCCAAAAAATGTTTGGCATCGGCTCCACAGACATTGGAGCTGATTGTCTCGTCATTTTGGAGCTGGTCCCCAGTCCTGGAACCGGTATCCGAAATACCCAAGTCTCCTTTATTACAGTCGGTACCACCTTTGGTCTATTCGTGTCGGTCTTCTATTAGCCTTTCTGATCTGGATGTGGATCGTGTGGTGCCGAAGCTGTTACAGGCACCGGCCTTTGCAAAAATGTTATCTCTGACCCAGGTGGTTTCGGAGCCGAAGACCCTTATGCCAGCTACAACTCTTCCTCCTCTGAGCCATACTGGCCCTTCGGAGCCGGAGGAGTCTGACTTGTTGATTGTGGAGCCTTCAGAGCCGATGCCTGCTCCAGTGTCCTCTGCTCCGTTTACTCTGATGTCCTCGGTACCAATAGAGGACTCTAGGAGCCGACATTCTCTGGTCGGGTCCGGTGAGGATAGTCAGACCAACTTGTCAGTTCTGACTCTGACTCTCAGGGCCTCGGCTCAGGTGAGCTCGCCTCTTACCTCGGGCTCGGAGCCCACTGTCCCGGTGCCGAGGGTATCAACGGTTTGCTTGTGTCTGCTTCACAGATCCTGGCCAAGTGTAGAGACCCAGAGCCTCAGGAAGCCCTGTTGGGTGGCCCATGCTCCTCTGAGACCTCACCAGAAGTCCCCACCAATGAGATTCCCAGGAAGAGAGTTTGTAAGAGGAAACATCTAGACTTCCCCACAGGAGTCCTTGACATCTGATACTGACTTGAATGAATCAGAAGGGTCCCCATGGTCCCCCTCTGAGGATATCTCATTTGCTGAGATACTAGAAATCTTTAAGCAGAGAGGTGACTGGCAGTCCAAAAACTCTACTGAAGATGAGTCTGCTCTCCTGAAGGCTTTTGGGTCTCAGCCCTCCACCTCTTGGGTGTCTACACCCTTCGATGAGCTGATGCAGCTAGTCTCACGAAGGGCGTGGGAGTCTCTAGACACCATGGAGGCCTAATAAGTTTATATCTGTTCCCCTAGATAAATCTTTTTAGACCAAAGGTGTGTCAGTTGATGCCATGGTGGTAGCGGCAACCACCAAAAAGGAAATGTCAGAAACTTCTTCTATCCCTCCTCCTAACAGAGACTCCAGGATCATGGATAGATATAGGAAGAGCACTTTTAGTTCAGCGACTTTTGTACTCAGTTCGCTCAACTACTTAACTCATTTCACGAGACTCCAATGAGATCTCCTTAAAGAGCTGGGAGATGCTCTTCAGGGTACAGTAGCTGCAGGAGCTACAAAGTTGCCTCACAGTTTGCTACCTTCAACTGCATTGTTAATTTGTCCCTGCGTCTCATTTCTTATGCAGCTGATGGAACGAGTAAGGCAGAGTAGGTACTTCGCGGAGCCCTTCAAGTCATCCTTTGTGAATACCCCTTTTGATGGCTCATCCCTTTTCGAGCCCAAAGTCAAGGAAACTTTGACCGGGTGTGAGCAGGAAGGAAAGACTCTGCTGTCAGAGTCCGTTTTTCCACCCCTACCAGACCCTACCCCAAGGGTCAAAGGGGAGGGAAAATGTGGTTCCAAAAAGCCCAAGGAGCCTTCAGGACACACGTGGTGAACCCCCCTCCAGGGGCAGAGGAGGGGGCAATAATGGAAGACACTGCCCTTGTGGCAGAGAGGGTCCGCAAAACCAGGGCGACAGTGATCACTTCTTTGGGAAGCCCTACCAGCGGTCCTGAAAGGAGGCCTGACTGTCCTACTCTGGAGGCAGTTGGGGGGTCACTTATCTTTGTACCCAGATGCCTGGCTCATAATAAAAACCGATAACTGGGTACAAAGTATAATTTCCAGAGGATACTTCATTCCTTTCGCCACCCCCACCCCCACCCCACCTACAAGGAAAAATCACGGATGTTCCACCCAGTTACAGGGAACAAGCAACAGTAGAGGTCCAAACGTTGCGAAGAAAGAGTCGTCCAACCAGAACCAGCAGACCAGACAGGATCCGGAACTTACTTAAGATTCTTTTTAGTTCCAAAAAAGACAGGGGACTGGAGACCTATATTGGACCTCAGCAGGCTAAACAAATCTGTCAAGAAAGAGAAGATGGTCACACTTCAGTTGATTCTTCCCTTTTTAGGGAAAGACAATTGGATGTGCTCAATAGATCTCCAGGATGCGTACTACCACATAAAAATGGCCAGACCATCCAGGGATCATCTGCACTTCTGGCTGGGAGCTAATCATTACCAGTTTCGAGCCCTGCCGTTTGGTCTCACTACAGCCCCCAGAGTGTTCACCTAATGTATGGCAGTGGTCACAGCTCACCTGAGATGTTTAGGATTCCAGGTGTTGATGTACCTAGACGATTGGCTCCTCACCACCAGGCATCAACTCATTCAAGCCAGGGAATCCACTCTCACTCTGCGGCCAGCTGGGCATTGCAATAAACTCAGAAAAATCTGCCTTATCGCCATCGCAGCATATCGTCTTTATCGGAGCAGAACTGGACACCACCACCACCACGCTAAGACTTCCAGTAGAAAGAGTCCTACTACTCCATCAGCAGGTCCGCATTCTGATATCCAAAAACAAGCCTGCAGCATCAGAAGTTCTAGAATTGTTAGGTATGATGGCAGCAGGAATTCTGGTCATATCACTGGGTTGTATGCACATACGGGTACTGCAACGGCTGTTGTTCACTCAATGTTCTTACCATGAACTT
Source organism: Protopterus annectens (assembly GCF_019279795.1). NCBI lineage: Eukaryota > Metazoa > Chordata > Ceratodontiformes > Protopteridae > Protopterus > Protopterus annectens. Next base: position 260,008,583 of record NC_056750.1, on the reverse strand, counting down.
CTCATGTCTCACCTGATAATGATCACAAACTCCTGCAAAAAGGATCTCCAGTGGTCGTTGACCTCACTTCATGTCATGATAGGACGTCCTTTTGTTCTTCCCCCACCAGCGGCCACAATGACCACGGATGCTTCCCTGATACGGTGGGAGGGGGCATTTTCAGGGAAGGACAGCCCAAGGCACATGGACTGATCAAGAGAGACAGCTGCATATCAGTGTCTTAGAGATGAGAGCAGTACTTTTGGCGTTGCAGTACTTCCAAGACTCTCTTCCTCTGGGTACGATTGCAATTCAGATAGACAACATGTCAGTGGTCTGGTACTTGAACAAACGAGGAGGAATCAGGTCATATCCTCTTTGTCGCGAGGCCCTAAGAGTATGGCAGTGGGCTATATCCACCCAGAGCTTTCTGTTAGCAGCACATATCCCAGGGAAATCCAACGTGATAGCAGACAAGCTGAGCAGAGCAATTTTGTTTCTTCACGAGTGGTCCCTCAAGAAAGAAGTAGCAGACAGGATTTTCCGCAGGTGGGGCCAGCCTTGCTGCGACCTTTTCACCAGTCACATGAACAAATGCAGAAGCTACTTTGCCCTGATTCCCCCTCCGGGAGAAGCCCCAAAGGATGCACTCGTTCACAATTGGCCTCCGGGTCTCCTCTGTGCATTTCCACCTATCCTGTTAATACCCAAAGTTCTACAGAAAGCAAAAACTCTGGGAAGGACCATTATTCTAATAGCCCCTCATTGGCCTCATCGGATTTGGTTCCCCTTCCTTCGACTTCATCTTTTGGAGGACCCTTGCATTCCGGACCCAGTTCCAGATCTTCGGACGCATTCGTTGGGGGAACTTCATCCCTCTCTGCAGTCCCTGAAGCAGACAGCTTGGCTGCTCCAATTCCCATCATAGCCAGGTTCCATAACCTTTCCAATGAGACTAAACAAATTCTCTTATCCTCTCATAAATCCTGTACGAGGAAGCTATACCTTACCAAATGGACAAAATTTTCTCTGTGGGCCTCTTAAAAACAATATTGATCCTTACCAAGCCCCTATGGCCTCTATTTTACAGTTTTTGACCATGAATTTCAACAATGGAGCTGCAGCAGCAATTGTTCGGGTTCAACTTGCTGCCATTTCTAATTTTCATTTGGATTTGAAGGTTTGAACATTATGACACACAAATTATCCAAAGCTTTTCTCAAAGGGACCTTTCATCTCAGATCACCTGTGAAATTACCCTATTCTCCATGGAATCTAAATTTTATGCTTTCCCGTATCATTCCTCCTCCATCTGAACCAGCTTCTTCATGTGACCTCAAATTTTTGTCATGGAAGACTATCTTCTTTGTAGCTATTACTTCTGCTCACAGTGTGTCAGAGCTTCAAGCCTTATCCATTAAACCTCTTACTTGATCTTCCTTTCTGACAAGAGTCTCACTTCGAACAACCCCCTCCTTTTTACCTAAAGTTTGCTCTGAAACTGATCTTAACCAAATTATTGATTTGCCAGTTTTCTTCCCCAATTACTCCAACAATCTAGAATACATGCTGCACAAACTTGATGTTCACAGACGGCTCAGATTCTACTTGGATAGAACAAAAGATTTTAGGAAATCGGAACAGCTATTTGTTTCCTTTTCAGACTCCAGGAAAGGTATGCCAGTGGCAAAAATGACTGTCTAAATGGTTATCTGATTGTATCACCTTTGCTTATTCAGCTGCCATTATGCTCTTACAGAATAAAATTAGAGCTCATTCAACCAGAGCAGTTTCTACATCCTCTGTTTTTTCTGCCAGACTTCCTATTAATAACATTTGTGCCGCAGCCACTTGGTCAAGACCTCATACCTTTATCACTCATTACAAAGTGGACAGGGGATCCTTTGGATCCACTGCCCTGAAAAATATACTCCCGTGAGCCACCTGAAATAGATGGTGCTTTGGACGCTACCCATCAGTAAGAATGAATGGCTAATAGAACAACTTCACATAAAGAAGTTATATTCTTACCATAACCTTCCATGTGAGTTGTTCATCTCGCCTTTATTCTTACTTCCTTCCCTCCTACCCCCTACTGGGCTTTTAGAAGACCGAGATGCTGGATCCATCCTGGTTGCTCAACCCTTCTATACTTTCTCTTAGGGAGTTCTAGAATGATATATGGTATTGTTATATGCAGGAAACAAGATCTGAGGTAACTCTAGGTGCATCATGGGATAGGGACTTCGCCTCGAGCTATTTGAAAACCTCGAGCTTTGTAGTAGGCCAACTCGGAGCCAAGGGATAGGCTCCGAACCAATCAGTAAGAAAAAAGGCAAGATGAACAACTCGCATGGAACGTAAGTGCATACCTTCTTTTTCTGTCTGGTGCTTCTCACCATCAGGATTCCCTCTCTGTGAAGGTATCTCTGGTTCTGTCATATTTGATCTACTCCATGCTGAGTTGCCATATTCTTCAGTTAAAGCTCACCTATCAGCAATTTCTGCTTATCTGCCCCTGACTCCTCCTCTGGCCTCTACATTTGAGGTTAAAACATTTTTAAAAGCATCCTTCATATCAGGCCTCCCAGAAAGCCTATTCTGCCTTCATGGGACCTCAGTTTTGAACTTGAAAATTTTATTTGGGCTTCTTTTGAGTCTGCTTCTTCAGCTTCCGTGCAACATTGTACTTGGAAGCCTGTTCTTCTTGTGGCCCTCATCTCAGTTGAGAGTGTCAGGCTCTCATGGCTATTCCTCCTTTCTTAGTTTTCCACAGAGACAGGGCATCTGTCTGTACTAATCTTCCTTTTATGCCCAAGGTTGTCAGAGTTGTCTGCCAAGGAGAAGGGTCTTCACACCTTCACTCAGATATTATTTGGATAAAACTAAAGTTATTCGCAAATCTGAACAGCTATTTGTTTCCTTTTATTCCAGGACCTTGGGTTTGGCAGTCTGTAAGTAAACTATCTCCTCATGAATTTCTAGGTCCATTTCTTTTTGTTAATCTGTTCATGGAAATGTCTTCCTACTAGGGCAGTCACCTCCTTGTGTTTATTTCAAGGGTTTGGATACCATTTCCATCTTCGAGGCTGCTACTTGGTCCTCTGTTTATACTTTCACTAATCATTACAAATTGAGTATTATTTCCAGATCCAGGGCCTTTGCCAGGTCTATCCTGTATGGGTTTGTAGAGGGCTGTTCTTTGTCTTCCTCCTCCCAGGTTACTGTTGAGGTGTTGTACTCACCGTTGTGTACAGAACATACAGAATACTGCAACAGTTGTATGGAGGGACATGGTACAGTTGTGTCAAATCTTAACATAATAGTAGATGTCCTCCTTTTCACTGTTCCATTATTCACTCCCTCCCTCATACCCCCTCAGTTCTTGCTCTGCTGGCCAAAGGGCTCGTTTTCTTCCCTCTTCACCTCCTGGATGGACATGTTATCCTTAGCCCCAAGAGCATTTTGGTGGTCCTGGGGCTTTTTCAGTTCTGAGTGTGTACGTCTGTACATCACCTTTATGTCCTATGCCTTGTGTGGGGAGCATATTTGTTGATGTATGACTCCTATAAAAACTAAAGGCTTTGGCTTTGGTATACTGGCTGGACATTGGGCTATCCTTGGTAGGAAACATCTTCGGTACAGAATACTGCAACAATGAAGAGAAGGACATTTACTGTTATGGTAAGATTTTATACAACTCTGCTTTCTCTGGTTCAAAAATATTTGAGAGTTACTATCCCGTGGCTTTTCTTATTCCTTTGTCCGAGTTCATTTATTGGCCATTTCAACATGGCTGTCTATGGATCTGCATATTTCAATGTCAAAATGGTTGTGGAAGGTGTTTTGCATACAAGGCCACCAGGAATACATTTGGCCCCTCCTTGGGATCTTAATTTTGTGTTAGAGACACTAAAACTTACTCCATTTGAATCAGCTAATCTGGCTGACTTCAGGTTCTTAACATAGTATACAATTATACTGATAGCTCTGACTTCTTCAAGAAAGATATGTGTGTTGCAAGCTCTTATGGTGAATTCAACTGTATCTGACTTTCCATAGGTACAGGGTTTATTTGAGAACTAATTTTATGCCTAAAGAGGTACCTGAGTTTACTTTAATCCAAAGTGTACATCTTCACATTTTCTTTCCTGATCCTGAAAATGAATACTCCATACTTTGAATGCCCACAGATAACGCTGGCATTATCTCAACAGAACTAAATCTTTCAGATCTTTGTATCAATTGAAAATTTCTTTTGAAGGTGTAAAAAAAAAAAAAGTGACAGGTGATTTCCAAATGGTTGTTTAAGGCTATTACTTTTGTCATACTCACCATAACAAAACGGTTTCAGACAAGGGTCATTGCCAACTCTACCAAGGCTTTGGCTTCATCTATGGCTTTTTGGAAAGTGTTGGATTCTAGTAGTTTAGAAACTGCTCTTTGGTCCTCTGTCCATACTTTTGCAAAACACTAAGTGCGATTCCTTCTGTAGGTCCAGATCAAGCTTTGCGGGGTCCATTTTCCAGGGGATCCTAGACTGTTCTCCTTCCACCTTCCAAATGTGGTTAACTAAGATCTACCCATGTAGCTAAAGCTACTACAGCAGTGATCGATATGATCCACATAGTACAGTTTTGCAAGAAAAACTTACCATAACAGATGTTCAAAAGATCACTGCTGCAGTATTCACTCCTCCTCCCCAGCTCACTTTTTTTGGTATGTTTTTTATGCCAGATGTAGATTTTTTTTTTTTTGTTGTTCCTAGCATTTGCCTTTCATGACTCTGCCTCACTCTCTCTTCTGACAGGAAAGTTCTAAAGGCTTTGCTCCCAAGCTTGTCTTTTAGTCAGCTCAGCTTGAGCTGCCTGGCGTTTTGGGCATGTGGGAGGTGCCCTGCAGCTTTAGAATCTGGCTAGCTGTTTTATCCTTGTCAGGACTATGGCAGTGATAATTCAAACATCTACCTTTATGGTTAGTTTTACTTACACAACTGTACTATTATTGTCCATTCTATTCTTGGAGAACCTGATCTTACTGCTTGCAATGATCATTCTCAGTATCTAACTACTCCCCTGTTCCCAAATTTTTAAATCTGCATAAATTTTAACTTTTCCCAAGGTGAGAAGGAACTGAGGAATACCCAACCAATGGACTATGTCTAGAGAGACATTTTTGTGAAGCATCCATTCATGAGCCTGTATTTTGAACTTGCTCAGAGTTTCTGCCACTACATTGTGCTCTGAAGTAATGTACACTGCCTGAAGAGTTAACTGATAACTGAGAGCCAGATCCCAGGCCTGAAGAGCCATCCTGCAGAGAAGGTAAGATCTGATCATGTAAATATTTGTTCATTCATTACAAATAGGACCTCTGTTCCATCCTCGGAACTGATACGGCCGTTTCCAAGCTCGCCCCAGCCAAAAATTACCAGCTAGGACCTACCCATAATGCCCCTCTCCTAGTTACTCCAGATCTCGTTTGCCGCGTTCATAGTCAGATGTGCTAGCCATCTCTCTCAAAGCTAAGTAGGAAATTGCTATTTTTAAAATGTTTTTTCTTCAAAATTGTTTACTTTTTAGTCAAGTTAGTCTTTTCTCATTGTCATCTATAACCTACTTTTAGTCCCTACCCTTTTCCTTGGTAATTTACATTTTACCATTTTTGGTACTGTCCCTCTCTTCTGCCTTTGACAGGCCCTTCCTTACCACTTGTGGTATTTTTTAAATACCATCTCTGGCCCTTCCTTACCACTTGTGGTATTTTTTAAATACCATCTCTGATATTCTCTCCCTTATTTTGTTTTTTCTATAGGATAGCCTTCTTGCCTTATGTCAGACAAAGCTAAGTTCGGTGTGACAAGTGTGGATGGAAGATGCCTAACTTGGATACACATGCTCGTTGTGTCTACTGTTTCGGTGTGGATCATATTAGAGCAGACTGTGACATTTGTCCTAGTTTTCATAATTGTACACTAGCAGAACATAAAAATAAACTTAGCTTAAAAGGTTTACTCAAGACACCTTTTCCGGATGCTGTATCTGGGTCAGAGGTCTCACCCCCTTCAAAGGGCAAAAAAAAATAAGGAAAAATGGATTACTCCAAGACACCTTTTTCAGAGGCTCTATCTGGGTCAGGGGTCTCACCCCCTCCAAAGACCAAAAAACATAAGGACAAACATCACTCGGTTTATGCATCTCCATCAGTTACGGAACCGAGTCGGCTCCATGCTTCACCGGCACCCTTGGCGCATACCTTTTCGGCACCAGGCTCTGTGTCTTCTTCCTCGTGCCGTCCATGATATTCACCCCTATTCCAGTTCCGACCTCGGCACCACTGACTTCGGTGCCGTCCTTGGATCAGACATCGACTCCGATGACTGTACCTGCTTCGGCACCATCCCCAGCCACGGTGCCATAAGTTTCTTCAGCTGCATTGGCTCCAAAACTCGAATACCTGCCAAGGACAAGATACTTCCATTCCGGTGCATACTGTCTCTATTCCGATAGCAGTGTTTTCCCCGTCGGCAGTGTCCACCCTTGCTGCATCAGCTCCGGTGGAACCGATGCTCTCCCGAAGCAGTGCTTGGCCCATCCGTACCTTGGTACCTAGCCCAGCGCCGTCTATGTCCATGGCTCCAACAGCTTCCATTTCTCTCAGTGCTAATCACCTGGAGGTGGGCTCCTCATGGCGAGGTGTGACCCCGCTTCCGAGATTGTCCCTCTCTGTTCCGGACTCCCATCCCTCCTCAAGTGGGCCTGCTGTACAGGTAGTTGTTTTGCAGTCAGCACCAATGACAGTATCAGAACCCTCCCGTAGCATGCACCTCTCCCAACCCTCTATTTTGGGACCCCAGGCATGGGAGTCACAAGAACCCTCTTTGAAGGGAACCCCTTCTCTGGAGTTCTCCTCAGAAGGTCCCACTGGGGAGCCACCCAGGAAGAAATGGTGCAAGAGGAAGCACCTTGATTCACAGGAGGAATCCATCACCGAAGACGCCGATTGTGATAAGGGGGAAGGGTCCTCATGGTCTCCCCCAGACGACATCTCATTCGGAGATGTTCACGAAATCCTCAAGCAGCTGGGAGACTGGAAGCCCTATAACCCTTCTGAATAATTGGTGTTGCTGAAGGCCTTCCGTGCCCGGCCATCTACTTCCTGGGTGACTCCACCGGCAGATGACCTTGTTAAACTCATTTTGCAGCATGCCTGGAAGGCCCCGGACAATGTAGAACCTGTCCGTCGGAGGCCAGACAAAAATTTTATCTACACATGAGGACCAGCCCCACTGGTCCTAGCAGTTGACAATTGAGTCTGTGGTCATGGCGGCGGCAACCAAGAGGGAACTGGCAGAAGATAGTTCCACTGTCCATCCTCCAAACAGAGTCCCGGACCATGGACAGAACAGGGAAATGGACCTATGCTTCAACGACATTCGCCATTCCGTCACTGAACTGTCTGGCACACTTTACTTACCTCCAAAGAGATCTAATTTCCTAAATGTCTTCCTCTTTGGTGAGGTACTGCCTAATGAGGTGCGTGATATGTCGCCTCACAGCTAGCTACCTTTGAATCCATCTCGAACTCCTTGATGTGTGTGATATCTCACTACACTGAGGGGGCAGCTCGAGCTGCCGCATCAGGCATTCTCGTGAGACATAATGCTTGGATGCGGTTGTGTGACTTTGCGACCCCTTTAAATCTTCCTTCGTCAATGCACCTGTCAACGAATCTGCACTTTTTGTACCCAAAGTACGAGACACACTTACACGTAGTGAGAAAGATGGAAAGACCTTGTCTGCTGTGGGCATACGCCTTTCCACCCCCAGAGGTCCTACTCCAGGAACCAGAAGGGAGGAAAAATGTGGTTCAAGAAATTCCAAGGACCTTTTTTGTGACACTCGTGGTGAACAGTCCCCCCACCCCCTTCCGGGGCAGAGGGGGCAACTCATATGGAAGACATCCCTTTCGGGGTAGAAAAGGTCTGCGTAACCAGGGCGCTAGAGATTCTTTCTCCGGCAGACCCTATCAGTGCTCTTGAACAGCAGCCCGATTGCTTTCCTCTGGAAGCAGTCTGGTTGTTTTTCTCTGCATCTACCAGCCTGGCATCTTATTACTACTACTGATGTTTGGGTGCAGAAAATAATATCCAGAGGGTACCAAATACCATTCGATTTAACTCCCAGACCCGTCAAACAAATCCCCGATGTATCACCCAATCAAAGGGAATTAGCAGCCTTAGAAATAGAAAAGCTGCTAAGGAAAAGTCATCCAACCAGTACCACCAGACCAGACAGGATCCCAGTTTTACTCGAGATTCTTTTTAGTGCCAAAAAAAGACAGGGGACTGGAGACCAATCCTGGATCTCAGTGTATAGAACAGATTTATCAAACCTCAAAAATTCCGGTTGGTCATGATACAGTCCATTCTTCCCTTCCTAAGGAGGGTTAACTGGATGTGTTCTGTAGACCTCCAGGACGCGTACTACCACATAAAATGGATTACCGCTCTCTAAGGTTTTTCCGCTCCCGACTGGGAGCCAGTCACTACCAATTCAGGGCACTGCCATTCCGTCCCTTGACAGCCCCTCGAGTGTTCACCAAATGTATGGCAGTTGTGGTAGCTCATCTTTGACTACAAGGATGTCAGGTGTTTCCCTATCTAGACGATTGACTCCTTAAGGCTTCGACCAGGAGTCTTCTTACACTCAAGGACTCGCTCTCCACTTAGGGATTACAGTCAACAAGGACAAATCTCAGTGTCTCCAACTAAGACACTAGAATTCATTGGAGCGGTCTTTGACACAACATCCTGTCAAGCTTCTCTCCCCCACACAGGCTTTCGAAAATAACACACCAAATCCAAGACCTTCTTCCTCAGTCCTATGTACCAGCACGTCTTGTACTGTAACTCTTAGGCTCCATGGCGGCTGCCATTACGTTGGTACCACTGGCGAGACTGCACATGAGAATCCTACAGTGGCTCCTTTCCGCACAGTGGTCGTTCCTAATTTGCCCACTCGACCACATATGTCTTTCAAACCATTGCAAGGAAGAAATGTTATGGTGGATGAACCCACAAACGAATCTTTGGTGTCGACCGTTCTGTCTTTCCCAGCCCACAGCCACGGTGACCACAGACGCTTCCCTGTTAGGGCGGGGGGGGGGGCATTTTCAGGGAAAGGCTGTCCAAGGCACCTGGTCCCCCATGGAGGCCAATTTGCACATAAATGCCCTGGAACTGAGGGCAGTTCTCTTAGCATTGCAAGCGTTCCACACATCCCTACCCTTTGGGACCATTGTAGTTCAGTCAGACAACATGTCAGTCATCTGGTATATCAACAAGCAAGGCAGAACCAGGTCTTACGCCCTGTGTCAGGAAGTCATGAGGATTTGGCACTGGGCGATAGCTTCCAATCACTTCCTTACAGCAACACACTTTCCCAGGAGTTCCACCCTTATTGCGGACAATCTGAGCAGGAACATCCTGATGCCTTACTAGTGGTCCCTTAACCCTGTAACAGCGGATCGGATCTTCCAAAGCTGGGGCAAGCCTTGCTGTGATCTGTTTGCTCCCCCCCCAAACTACAAATGCAGAAGCTACTTTGCCCGTATCCCCCCTCAGGGGGAACCACTGAGGGACGTTCTAATGCACGATTGGCCACCGGGTCTTCTGTATGCCTTTCCCCCATTTCTCGTCATTTCAAACTTTCTCCAGAAAGCTCAGAGGTTGAGAAGCAAAGTGATCCTCATCGCCCCCTATTGGCCCCGTCAAGTCTGGTTCCTGTTTCTATGACCTCATCTGACTCGCAGTCCATGGATCCTGGATCATTCCAAAGACTTCTCATCCTCAGAGACTGTTTCAACTGAACCTGCACAGTCTGAAGCTCACAGCTTGGTTCCTTCACTTCCACTGATTGCCAGGCTGCCTGACATCCCATCTCCTGTTCGTGAAATTCTTCTGACTTCACACAAATCTTCCACTAGGAAAGTTTTATTCTAGTAAATGGACTAGGTTCTCTATTTGGGCCAAAGATCAGACCTTAGACCCTTTCTTTTTGCCTATTCAAAAGATCCTACAATACCTGACTCCTCTTTTGCATGCAGGAGCCTCAGCTTTGATGATCACTGTACGTTTAACAGCTGTTGCCATTTTTCATAATGGTCTTGGTAATTCTTCAGTTATGTCACACCGCCTATGCAAGACCTTTTTGAAAGGAGTATTGCATGTTAAACCTCTGGTCAAGCCTCCCTTAGAACCCTGGGACTTGACTTTGGTACTTCAGTCTCTCACAGGTTCTCCTTTTGAGCCTTTTGATTCATGTGATTTCACATTTTTGTCATGGAAAACCTTACTTCTAGTAGCACTTACCTTAGAGGGAAGAGTATCTGAGCTGCAGGCTTTGAGTGTCGAATCCTTACTTGATCTTTCATACAGATAGGGTGTCCTTTCAAACTGACCTTTCTTTCTTGCCCAAGTTATTTATGGCTTTTCCATTAACCAATCTATTGACCTGCTGGTTTTCTTTCCTCAGCATTCTAACTGAGGGGAGTACCTTTTGGACACACTTGATGTGCATCGGCAGCTTCATTGTTATTTGGACAGGACTAAATCTTTCAGGAAAACAGATCAATTGTTTGTGGCCTTTGCAGGACCCAGATTAGGTAAACCTGTTTCCAAAGTGACTTTATCCTCCTGGCTTAGAAACGTCATTAGCTTTATCTACCAACAGAATAAGCTATCCTTACCTTCCAGAATAGTGGCTCATTCTACCAGATCTATGGATACTTCTATAGCATTTCATTCCAGAGGCAGGATGGATAATATCTGCACAGCAGCCACTTGGGCAAGACCTCATACTTTTACATTTCATTACAAATTGGATTTGGCCTCTAGGGGACGAGCATCTTTTGGTTCTATGGTGCTCAGGAATATCCTTCCTTAGGGCCACCCAGGACTCAAGTAGCTGGGGACTCTGTCCTATTTGTAATGAATGAACAAAGATTTACAACATCAGATAAAGAAGTTATGTCTTACCATAATGTTCCATCTGTGTTTTGTAGATCTTTGTTCATTCATTACTTCCCGCTGCCTGGACTCCTGGTGGAATTTAGGATCTCCTGGTTAGGGTATTTGCTCAGAGTCTTCTACTATTTTTTCTATTACTACAACTATTATGTAAAGGCAAGCAAACTCAGTCTGGAGTAACTAGGGAGAGGGGCATTGTGAGTAGGTCTTAGTTGAGAGTTTTTGGCTGGCGCGAGCTTGGAAACTGCCATATCGGTTCTGAGGACAGAACCGAAGTCCTATTTGTAATGAATAAATAAAGATCTACAACACAGATGGAACATTATGGTAAGACATAACTTCTTTATTTTGTGCCTTCCTGCTTGTTGATGTTCCACACCACTGTACTGTTGTCCATGTAAACCTTCAGAGGACCTGAAGAAAGCGTGGGGTGAAAAACCTGAAGGGCCCAGTGCCAGAGCTTTCATCTCTTTGATGTTGATATAGACTGACCTCTGGATGCGCCAAAGACCTTGGACTTTAGCTGACCACAGGAAACTCCACACCCCATATCTGAAACATCATTAAATAGTTCTTGAGAAGGAACCGGAGGCTGAAAAGGCAGGCTTTGGTTGAAGAAAAGTTTTAGTCCATCCATCACTTAAATTTCAGGTTTAGACAAGGAAGGAGAGGTTCTGTGAAGTCCAGAGTGTGGCATTGCTGAAGCTAAACTGATTTGAGGTACCATTGAAGCTTCCACATGTGCAGTCTGGCAAGAGGGAGCATTGGAATAGAAGAGGTCATGAATCCTAGGACTTGAAGAAACTCTGCAGCTGGAATAGCAGGCAGAGGAAGAAGACACTAAAAGAAAGCTGTCAAGGACAGAACTTTTGGAGATGAAGAGAAGCCAACATTAGCACTGTCTGAATCCTGCAATCCAGATACGCATGGTCCTGAGAGGGAGTCAGGATGGACTTTTGAAAGTTGATTGTGAGCCCCAGACTTTCGTGAACTCCCGATCCTGTAACCGGTGCCTGAGAGAAGGCTCCTGAAGCAACAGGTCATCTAGATAAGGAAAAGTCTGAATGCCTTGGAGCTTGCCAAAGGCAATCACAGGAGCTAGGCATTTTGTGAATACCATTGGGGCAGTAGAGAGGCCAGAGGCAAAGCAGAGAATTGAAAATGAGAGGAAGAAACAAGATAAATGTAAAGATGTCCTGAAAAGAGGGTAAATAAGAATATGAAGGTAAGCAGCCTTTAAATCCAAGGAAACTAGAAAAGCCTGCAGCAGCAACAAAGGAAACCGGATGTGAAGTGAAACCATATGATAAGAAGGAACCTTGAGAAAAGTGTTGAGTAAAGAGAGTTCAAGAATAGGCCTCAAAGTGCCCCCCTTTCAAGGGACCAGGAACATCTTTGAGTACAGTCCCTTTCTTGCTTATGAAGGAGAAACAAGCTGAATAGTTCTTTGGTCCAACAGGAACCCAAGGATCTCTGAGAAATGAGAAAGTAGTTCCAGAGGAAAAAGGGTGGAGAGACTTCCACACCATGAAGTAACCATGGTGGATGATAGAACCCAAGAATCTGAGGAAGGCACAGGTAGCCAGGTGGGGGGCAAGATGCTAGAGAGGCAGGCTTGTCAGATAAAGGAGGCTTCTGAGCCACAGGAACCTGAGAAGACTTGGCAAGCGGAGCTTACCTACCACCCTTCCTGCCTTTGGTGGCATGATGAGGCTGCCTGTGAACAAAAGCAGACTTAGGATAGTTTTTCTGGAAATTAGGATTAGGCGATACAAAAATGTTTAAGATTCTGCAAAGCTTTGCATTTTTCCTGAAGAGACTTAAACATATCAGTGGCAGCAGTCCAAACTGATTTTTATTATCCAAAGAGTATCCAATAACTTGGCCTTAATGTCTTCAGATAAAGACTGCAGGCAAGCCAAGAATTATAAAACAAAATGTGGTTAGTGTTCCAGATGATATGAAGTCTGTGAATAGATGTAGGAGTCATACAGGGAATACTAGTGATAAAAAGATCTATTTTGTCACTACTTATAATATTTATAGTGTTGAGTTAGTAAAAAATGTTAAGATATTACTGGCCATTCTTATATAAAGGGAATTCTGGGATTAAGAATTTACCTGTCTCCTTAGTGTCTCTTATAAGAGAGCCAGAAATGTAAAAGACATGGTTGTTCATAATTTGTTCTCTGTGCCTACTGAAATTTTAACTATTCCATTGCAAATTTCTGGTACATTTCCCCTGTGGTAAATACTCTATCTGCATTCATGTGGTCAGGACTTTTGATAACATAAATGGTATTTTTTTCAGCCTAGAACTCTATTCCCTTGTGTGTCTAAGGGAGTGTTTTATTGTCTCTCATGCCCTTGTGGTTTCTTCTATATAGGAGAAACCAAAATAATGCTTAAAATCAGAGTACAAGAGCATGTTAGAGACATTAAGAATCAAAATTTGGATAGCCCTGTGGCATCACATTTTCATGCAGTACACTTGGGGTCTTGTACCAATTTAAAAGCATGTATTTTAGAACAAGTTCTGATAAAGGAGGATGTTGCATTTAAAAATTAACTGTAAAATGAAGCAGTCTGTATTTTAAAGTTTGGCACTTTTGTGCCTCAAGGTTTAAACAAAGAACTGGAGTGTAACACTTTTCTGCACTAACTGTTAATTAGTTTGTGTTTAATTGTTTTAGTTAATTGATCAATGATGTGATATTTGTTATTTGAGTGAAGCTTGTCTGTGATGACTCTGTGAAAGGCTTGCTAGCCCAGGCGCTGGAGTGTTAAACGATTTTGGATTTTATGCTTCTGCAATTGGTGTTTTTTGCTTTCTCTGTTTTATTTTGTTGTCCAGTGAATGAAGCCAAGAATAATGCCTCATGACAGATCCAAAGGTAGCATCATCATAGCTATACTTGCTAGAATGACGAGCCAGCTGAGAAGTAAAACCTAAAATAGAGCAAAAGATTTTGCTTCAGAATCAGGGAGATTGCAAATAACCTGACAAGCCTGGGCAGCCAAGGCTAGAGCATATCTGGACATGAGTCTGATAATTGATGTCCCGGAAGGCCAAAGTAGAAGTAGTATAAACCTTACCAGTTCTGTCCATTGCCCTACTATCCTTATCTGAAGGCATAAGCTTGGAAGAGGGTAAACATTTATAAAGCTTGTTAGGGGAGACTGACACCACAGCAGGGTCAGCAGAAGGACACTTAAATAAGAATTGACAATCCTCAGGAGCTTTATAGAACCTATCAGGTTTCTTTAGAGCAGGAGGGGGAGAATCAGAAGACTTAGAGGCAGCTATAAAGTTGCCTAGCAAAGCAAGTAACACAGGAGGTACTGCAGAAGGTATAGGAGTGTCCACATTAAGCAGTCTTAGCTTTTCTGGATATCCAACACTTGAGAAGAATCCGACTTAAAATATTCCATCATTCTAGCCATATTGTCTCCAAAAGACAATTCCTCAAAAGGAGACTCAAGACTCGCAGACTGTTCATCAGAACCAGAAGCCAAAACAAAGGCATCTGGGAAGAGTAGGATATGGACTTATCTGAGTCCTAATCTGAGGAATTGGGTTCTCTAGCCTGTTTAAAAGGAGTAGAGGTACAGAAACCCCTTGTGGAGACTTCAGGGCCATTAAGGCATTAAACAGGCCCTGAGTAAACTTCTGCCATTTCCTTTGAGGATCTTTAGGGTATACAGAAGTATGTTTTGTTTTCTGCTTTTTTCTTAGTAGGGATGTTAACCCTAACAAACACCAGAGTTTCTGAGCCTTGATTCAGTAAAAGTACCTAAAGCCTCTTCACTGACCAGAATCTGTGAGATCTCTGTAGGGTCCATTGAGGTTATCAGCCATGGTTTCCCCTCTCAACATCTGGAGCAGACACCTGCAAAGCCTCAGAGGATATGCAAAAAGAAGGTTTCATACCAGCCTCAGATGGGGTCATGGCAGAAGTCTGACATAGACACCGGACAGCTTAGAGCTTTCACCCACTTCTAGAAAGATAAGTCACAAGAATGTACTCTTTAAAAAAAAAGAGAAAAAAAAAAAAAACAGGTAGCTCTTCTTTGAGGCATAAGAAATCTAACCTTTTTCCTTCCAAGCACTGATAGAAATATGCCTGAACTGTATATAAAACTAAAGGACTTAAAGCATTTTCATTCCTTGTATGTTATCCATATCCATACTCTAGAGCATCCATTTTCTCAGTTTTGATTATTCTCTTTCCACATAGTCTTGGCCACTATAACATAGTCCTTTTTAATCCATACAGTAGAGTGGCTTTCTGAAAAAGAACTTGAAGGAATATAGAGAATTGACCTGTGTGATCTGTTCATTAACAACCGAAAGACATGCAGTCTAGAAATGTTTAAAAGGCATTTTTGAGTACGTGCAGACATGTTTGCCAGTACAAATCTTTCTTGCATGTTTTATTTACTTCGAGATGTGTGAAGGTTTGCTGTAGTGGTGAGTACCTTATGTAACTGTGCTTTATTTGTAAGCTGTCCTCTTGTGGCCATGTTTTTGTCATGCTTTGAGCAAATTGTGCCATTTGCTCCATGCATAGTTTGAAAGATCCTCACATTTGTTTTTGATGGATATGCTGTTAAATTTTGTCTGTTTAGAAACAATGGAACTTAAACTCTGCATATTTCTTAAGTTGTTAATGTAATGCTTGTATGTTGTTACAGCTACTAAGAAGCAAGAAGATAGAAATGTCCAAGTAGAAATTCAGGACCTGGGATATCAAAAACTAGAAGATAGAAAAGTACAAGTGGATCTGCAAGACCTGAGATTTATAAAACATGACGAAAGAGAAGTCCGGGTAGATCTGCAGGACCTGAGATATCAAAAACAAGAAGAAAGGGAAGTCCAAGTGGACCTGCAAGTGCTGACATTTGAAAAATATGAAGAAAGAGAAGTCCAGGTAGATCTGCAGGACCTGAGAGATCAAAATCAAGAAGAAAAAGAAGTCCAAGTTGACCTGCAAGAGCTGACATTTGTAAAATATGAAGAAAGAGAAGTCCAGGTAGATCTGCAGGACCTGAGATATCAAAAACAAGAAGAAAAAGAAGTCCAAGTCGACCTGCAAGAGCTGATATTTGTAAAATATGAAGAAAGAGAAGTCCAGGTAGATCTGCAGGACCTGAGATATCAAAAACAAGAAGAAAAAGAAGTCCAAGTCGACTTGCAAGAGCTGACATTTGTAAAATATGAAGAAAGAGAAGTCCAGGTAGATCTGCAGGACCTGAGATATCAAAAACAAGAAGAAAAAGAAGTCCAAGTCGACCTGCAAGAGCTGACATTTGTAAAATATGAAGAAAGAGAAGTCCAGGTAGATCTGCAGGATCTGGGATATGAAAAACAAGAAAGCAAAGAGGTCCAAGTGGACCTGCAAAAGCTGGGATTTGAAAATCAGGACAGAAGAGACGTCCATGTAGAACTAGAGGGCCTGGGACATCAGAAACGAGAAGACCGAGAAGTCCAAGTGGACCTGAAATATGTGAAATTTGAGAAACAGGAAGAAAGAGAAGTCCAAGTAGATTTACAGGACCTGAGATGTGTGAAGCAAGAAGACAGAGAAGTCCAAGTAGACCTTCAGGAATTGGGATATCCAAAACAAGAAGGTACAGTAGTCCAAGCAGACCTGCAAGATCTGAGATATAAGAAACAAGATGAAAGAGAAGTCCAAGTCAATCTGTGGGACTTGGAATGTACAAAACAGGAAAACACAGAATTCCAAGTGGCCCATCAAGACTTGGAATATGTGAAACAAGAAGAAAGAGAAGTGCAAGTGGACCTGTGGGACCTGGGTTTTAATAAACAAGAAGCCATAGAAGTCCAAGTGGATCTGCTGCACTTGTATGAGAAACAAGAAGGCAAAGAGGTCCAAGTGAACATGCAAGACCTGGGATATGGGAAATGGGAAGAAAGAAAAGTACAAGTGGATCAGCAGGACTTTAGATATAAGAAACAAGAAGTAAAAGAAGCCCACATAGATCTGCAGAGCCTGCAATCTGAAACTATTGAAAAAAGGAAAATGGAAGCACAAAAGAAAGACCGTTGCAGTCAAGGTAAATAATTGCTCTAATAATAAAGATGAATTGCATGCATGTTTGTAAATGGGTTCCTTACTACTTACTGAGACTTTATTCCTCAGTTCATGTTTTCTTAAGCACAGTAGTTTGCATTTACATTCAGAGAAGAACACTATTAACGGTTTTCTTAAATTTGGTATTTGTTTTACAGTGGAGTGGATTGTAGACTTAATTTTTCTAGGTGTGAGATGGCACCACCTAAGAGTGGGAGAGAGACTTTTAATTTTAATTATTGCTCTTTCTTGTAAGATGGTGTGACCTCTGAGTAAGAATAAAAACAGTAAGGGACATGGCGGGGCTGCAAGGAAAGGAATCTGTTGTGTGTGTGTTTTTTTTTTTTTTTTTTTTTTTTAATATATAAATTATTTGGGATGAGTTTACTGTGTACTGTTTTGTACAAGTTTTGATGGAGTTCACAGTTCTGTTTTACAACCCATGTTCCTGTAGTGACGTCATTTACAGAGCTGTGCATTGCAGTCTGATAGGTGACTTGTAAGCGGTTAAGGTGGTAATTTCTTGAATTTTTCAGGATAATACGTCATCTGTAATTTGTTTTTGCTGAAGTTGACATTGCTTTGAGTATTTACATTTTTTAAAACACTAACATTATTATTATGTTTCCAGAGTGTAACTGCAAATGACCCGCATATTATATTATGACATCTGTATTAAAACTGATTAAAAATTTGACTCTGTGGAGCATTAGGATAAAACTCTGCCTGAGCAGCAGATTGCCCAGTGTCTTGGAGCTGGAACAGCTGGTGAGAGAGGGAATGGAAGTGAGTGGTTAATGCTGGCTTGCCTGTCTTATGGGAAGGGTGGGTTTGGCTGCTATGTCTGCTACCAGCAAGTGGTAGCTTTCTTTGTCTGAAAGGAGCATAAGAGCAGTCAGCTGCAGCCTTCATTATCCTGTGGGTAAGAACACATATGCAGGGGAAAATATTGTAAGTCCTGGCCCACTTCAGCCACTCAGAGAGAGGTTTAACCAGCTGAACTGGCTTCAGTGCAGTGGGGCTGTTTTGTTTGCCCTACTGGCAATTGAGACTCTTGTATAAGGTACAAGGTGGCCACTTTCTGGGGGAATGAAGCCAAATTATTAGACTGTTGGTGTAAAAACATTCCCTGCCCTAACAGGAAAGTAGGTAGTAAAAAGATGACAGGGTGGCATGCTGAACAATTTTATGCCTCCCTGGATGATGGTTCCCTCTGGTTAGCATTAGCCTTGGAAAGCATAAGGTCCCCGGCTGCATAAGGAAATGCCTGGGCTCAAGAGCTTTGATAGGGCGGTTAATGATCTATAGGCAGAGAGGCAAAGTCAAAAAGAGTACAGAATATGATGTAAAATTAACAAATGTGTGGTAAGTACAAGTACAAGCTTGTATTTTGAAGTATGACATTTAAGCATCACTACTTTTATATGTTCTCCAGTCTATATATAGGAGCCTTCAACTTTCTTTACAGTTATCTGTTTTGATGACGCTCTTTGGTCAACAAAACAAGATGGTTAACATTTGTGCAAGATTGCTACATTATTGGGTTAAGGATTATAACCTTTCCCCACTATTGTGTGATCTCAGAGTTAGAATTCATAAATAGCAGTGGGTGTGGGGATGCAGGGGACTTTTCCTCCTGCAAAAAAACATTGTTTTATTGTTTCATGCCCCAAGATTATATCTTGGTCCATTCTCAGTGACTGTCTTGGTGCATAAGCAGTGACATGTTGACTTTTTTGATTTTATTTTGTCGACAAGAGCAACTTTGACATTCAGGTGTTTAGACTATTTTAAGTGCACCTATATATACAAATATGTACATATAGATAGATATCGATTTGTGTGTGTTTGTGTGTGTGTATATAGACAAGACAGAAACTAATATGACTGATCTGACTGATCTTTTACCAGCTATTGTGACAAACCCAATAAAACTGATAGAAAAGTGAATCGCATCTGAAAATTATCCAGTGAATTTGAACCACTCTTTAAACATATTCTGGGATTCAGAAAGGTTTGCCTTGACGTGTAAAATTTTACTCTAAGAGGAAAAAGTGAATGTTGTCTTTTGACTGTATTCACTCCTGTGGGAGTACTTGCAGTACAGGTAGGTAGAGTGAAGCTGTGATTGTGTGAATGTACACGATCAGTAAAATTTTACTGTCGGAGGAAAAAGTGAAAATTATCTTTTGACTGCAATCACCCATTCACTCCTATGGGAGTACAGGTAAGTAAAGTTAGAGCCATGGGTGTGTGTTTGTGCACCTGTCTGTAGAGAAATGAATGTAGCTGAATTCAGTTGTGTGTATGTAGGAATGCATAAGTGGTCATACTGCATAGATCAGGTAAGGGTTGCCGAATTGGCTTAGGTGGGTTGGAGCATGTGTGTGTGGGGGGGGGTGAGTGTTCCATTGGGTGCAAGCAACTATGCAGAAGCTTGCTTGTAGATGTTTGGGTGTGAGCATGTGTGCGCTTGTGTGTACGCTGGGGGGTGCCTACGCTACCATAATGCATGGGCTGCTGGGGAAGGCACTACCACTTTTCAGGTCTGACAGCTCAGTATTCAGCTGAGACATGGCAATTGTGCCAGTGTTTCTCAGTGTGCCATTACCATATTCCTGAGTCATCGATTTTGTCTATCGTACTAATTGCCGAAGCTTCATTGGTCAGTTATCATGGGTGGAAGGGATTTCTCTGACTCCCAGCCATGGTATTTTCTCTATTAACCCAGTTCTTCTTACTATACCATTTATTCAGTAAATAGTACTGTAATGTTTAAACAGTAAAGAAATCACTTTAATTAGCATACTAGTAGGGATAGGCATATTTTTGGTCACCTGTTAAATATACACCACTACCAAGCAAGGGTGTATTAAGTCTCCAGCATTTTAGTAGTTTACTAGGTACTTTTGTCCATATTCTGTTGATATCTTTGCTGTCTTGCATCATGTGGTCAGTTTGCTCCCTTTGATACTTTTCACGAAAGGATAATATTGAAGTAACATAGCATAAAACTTTAGTTTGGGACGTGTACCACTGATGTTCATCATAGATTGTATATTAGTTTTGATAATGGTATAGATTTATAGGATGAGTTCCATGAGTCTAGTTAGATTTTGTACCCTCTGAGTGTAGCATGTCTGTGTATGTAGTGGTGAATATCCCCCACTGATTAGTGTATTGTTATTTTATGTAAAACAGATAGTGTGTCATCTTCCTAGTATTGTTAATCTGTGAATAAGACCTTATTTTAGATCAGGATATGTATTGACATTCAGAACAAAAGTTTAGCTATTGCAGTTTTGTGCAAAAAAAAGTTATAACTAGGGCTTAATTACTGTGTAGCCCACATTTCTCTAATATATCATTAGTAGCTCCTAATTTTATTTGTGTGTGTGTGTATATATATATATATATATATATATATGTGTGTGTGTGTGTGTGTGTGTGTGTGTGTGCGCATGTATTTGACTTTGACTCTGGGGTTGAACAGTGGACCTACTTGACCATTTTTAGGCACATTCTGGGGATGCAAGAAATTTCAGAGACATTGCATACAGTAATGATCATATTGTCTTGTAGACTTTACACACAATATACAGATGCACAGCAATATTAAGTACTGTATCTCTCACAATGTCCTTTCATGTCACTGTTAGTTTTCTTTACCTAATGAATTTTCTGCCAAGGATAACTCAACGTCTGGCCAGTATTCCAAATCCTCTGGTAATTATAGGCGTTGTACATCACACATATACTCCCAGTGCATGGTATAGGGCATAAAGGTGATATATGGACGTGCACACTCGGAACTTCTTTGCCACCAGTCTGAACACCATTGTTTAACGGTAGCCTGAGCACCTTTCTGCTGCGCTGGTTACCAAGCCGTACTTTCAGATAAGTGCTCCGTTGAGGTGTCTTTGCTTTCTCTTAATTTTTCTGGTTATTGTGTTTGTGTCATCCAGAAAGAGAAAATGTCAGTTTGTAAGGCAGATTCCCCATAAAGACCATCATGACCGCTGTCTCTTCCATTTGGGTGCTTCCCACAATCATACACAGTGCTCTGTCAGGAGTTTCTGCCCAAGACCCTACATAGTCATCGCTCTCCTTGTCCATGTACCTGGAAAACAGCTTAAGTGGTTGGCTGAGGGTGCTGTGGCAAAATCTTCCTGTCATGAAAGCCAGCTATTTGCCAAGAAGAAAGCTAAAAAAAGGTCTGCCTTCCCTCCCCTTCCTCTGTTACCATGAGTGTTGCACAAGATCAGGCAGGACTCTTCGAAAATCTTGCTAGTGACTCCTTTTTGGCTCAGGCAGGATTGATTCCAGATTATTTCTTATTTGGCAAAGGGCAATCACCACAAGTTACCTCGCCAAGTGGATCTTCTCACCCAAAACAAGGGAACTCTTATCCTTCCTGGCTTTTCCAGTCTTCAACTGACCCTGTGGGTGATAAGGTTTTGATCCCTTTCAGGCACCTCTTTTCTGAGGATATGCTTTGAGTTCTGCAGGAGGCCAGGAAACCTACTACTGAGTAATCGTATATGTCCAAATAGAAATGATTTTCTGTCTGTGCCTCTGTCACCATCAGGATACCCTATCTGTGGAGGTTCCTCTTGTTCTCTTTCATTTGTGCGGTTTGCTCCATGCTGGGTTGGCATATTCTTCAGTTAAAGCCCAACTTTCAGCGATTCCTACTTGTCTTTCCTTGACTCATCCTCTGTCCTCTAGATTTGAGGTCAAACAATTTCTTAAAGGCATTCTTCATATCAGACCTCCCAGGAAACCTCTTCTGCCTTCTTGAGACCTCAGTTGTGTCTTTGAAAATTTGATTAAGGCTTCTTTTTGAGCCTGCTTCTTCAGATTCCTTTGCAGCATTGTACATGAAAGACTGTTCTTTTGCCTCTCCAGCCAAGAGAGTGTCTGAAATTCAAGCTCTCATAGCTATTTCTCCTCCTCAGTTTTCCAGAGAGACAGGGTGTCTCCTCATACTAATTCTTCTTTTATGCCCAAGATAGTCAATAATTTGTTTCTTAATCAGTCTGTTCATCTCTCTCCCTCTTTTCCTTCTCTCCAGTATGCAGTTGAGAAGGTCTTCACACCTGGATTTGCATAGACAGCCCAGATATTATTTAGACAAAACTAAAGTTATTCAAATATCTGAGCAGCTGTTTGTTTCATTTCATTCCAGTACTTTGGGTTTGGCTGTTTCTAAGCAAACCATCTCCTTCTGGATTTTTAAGGCTGCTACTTTTTGTTGTTTTTTTTCATGGAAAATGTCTCATCACCAGTGAAGGTGCACTGTACTTAGGGCAGTTACCTCCTTTGATACTTTTATCATGGGTCTGGATACCAGTTCCATCCATGAGGCTGCTGTTTGGTCCTCTGTACATACTTTCACTTAGAATTACAAGTTGGATGTTGTTTCCAGGTCCAGAGTAGGGCTATCCTGCATGGGTTTGTTGAAGGCTGTTCTGTGTCTTCTTCCTCCTAGGCTTACTCTTCAGCTTTTGTACTCTCCCTCGGGTACCAGCTCTTACTTGGAGGGTGCATGAGTTCAGGACAGTGGCATGGTTCAGGATTGACAGTGGCTGCCAATTACTGGACAAACCTTTTTGATTTGGATTGCTTACTTCATTGTCCTGTGTCATTCGGACATACCATCATCAGACAGTGAACAGCCTCTTAAACAAAATGGTGCTGTCAAATGCTACTCTACCAGGGAAATAGTAACTTCATTGCTTGCTTGCTTTAAACATGTTTCTGTTGTGGAGGTTTGCTTTTTATTATTATTTTGTTCTCCCTTATAGCCAGTCAGCCTGTTCATTCCAGCAGACAGGAATCAAGCACTCCCGGGATAGGGGAAACTCCTTTGGCCCATTTTTCCTGCCTAGAAATCCCTATCCAGCCCTCCATTCTCCAATGAGAGCCACGTGATGGGGAGCCAGGGTAGCATGTTGATCCTGTGGAGAGGCCTATCCTCTCCCCTGGCAGCAATCCTCTTGGCATCTCTTCTTAAAACTCCTCGGTTTGCTGTCTCCCAAGGGGAAGTATACCTCTGTATTTTTAGTTCCTTTTGATTACAAGTGTGGATGCACTCAGATGTTGATTCTGTAGGCTTGGACTTCACTGGGTGTAACATGTGGTACTCTTGCTTGGTGTCACTTATGTGGCAAGCCAGAATCACCTCCCTTCTCCCCCAGGGTGGCCAAGCAAGCCTACAGCAGCCAGCCACTCCCAACCTCCTTCAGGCAACCAAGCCACTACTTGAACTCTGGTTACCTACACAGTAGTCCAGGTTTTATCCCTCTGTGCCACAGCTGGTTAAATGGTGGCTTCTTGTTCAGCAAGTTGTATCTTCCACAAGCATTATTGCTTAGACCATGATTCTCAGATTCAGGTCAGGCCACTATTGGTACCTTGGTACTTCAGGTCTGTGCCTCAAGTTCTCATTCTTTGGCTTTTCTTAAGACACCTACATCCTGGCAGGTTTTACTTTATGTATTTCTTAGGATTCTTAACCACTGCAGACGCCCTAGGAAATCAAATGCAACAGTTGTGACAGGTATGAAAGGTCTCCCCTTACTTCAGTTGACCTGCAAGGGATGCTTTCTAGAATTGGTGCTTATTGCATACCTGACTATCCCCCTTTGCTGGATTGTCTCCTCCTATAACTGTAGATGGTATGAAAGTAATCATTTTTTTAAAACAAGGCTACATTTGCTAAAACAACATTGTTTGTTGTTGTTGTTAGGAGCAACCGCTGCGCACACATTGCTGTGCAGGGGACTGCACTACCCCTTCTTAATATATTCAGTTGTAAGGTCCATGTACCTTGTAGAAAGGGACTAATACTCCCTTATAGTATCCATTCTTTGGTGAGGCACACGACATAAAATGGAACTGATCATTTGAAGAATTACATTGTGCAAGATGCATCACACTCAGTAGCAGTTTCTCTACTGAACCTGTGTTGTAGACAACAACAGCAGGATTTACTATGAAAGAATTAAGTACATCGTGCTTACTGATTAGATGGAGGTCAAACTGAGTAGTACAAGGACCACTGTGTGCACTTGGAGCCTGCTGTGTGACGCCTCAGTGTAGTGTCATATGTAAGTAGTGAATGGGGTAGAAAATATAAACCACTACTTGGTGTAGAGACCAGTGTTGGTTTTGAAAATGATAGAGAAGTTAGTACTAAAGATTTCAACAAAGCCTGTATTTTGCCATATGGGAAAAATACGATAGATGTTAAGAATATTATTCATGATATTTTGAGTATGTTGAAATGTGATTCTGATATTTTTGAGTTGGTGGGGGACCATCCTATATTTGTTCACAAAATTGGTTGTAACATGAAAAATAAATTATACAAAGGATGTTCTTCATCTCACATTGCTGCAGTCCTAACACTTGGGTAGTCCGCTGTCCCAGTCGGCCCGAATACCAAAGTATAAGGCTGACGTCGGTCAAGGCGCATTTGTCTGACATCAGGACGTCAGGGTACAAATGCGCATGACCGACGTCATATCCTCAGTCTTTTTTGCCGCATGGTCCGATGCAGAAGCAGTATTGCGAGTGCAGGTTGGCGTTCTGAAATTTTCTGAAGTCGGAGTTTCAGACCGAATCAAAGTTGGCTAAGTACCCGTTGGGGAATATTTTGTTTTTCTTGCCTCAGTATTTAACCGGATGTCAGAAAAAGTGAATAACTGTATTTCTTGTGGGAAACAGATACCTCATAGAGATTACCATACATTGTGTATACCTTGCTTAGGGCCTGAGCACGGCGTTGTTGGCTGTCGCTCTTGTGCTAGATTTAACAAACGCACTATTAAGAGAAGATTAGATTGTGCCAGGTTAGTTTTTGGGAAGCGTTGTAATTACAACATGCCGTCGGATGCTCCGGCGCCGCTTCGCCTAAAAGCGCAAAGACAAAGCAGCGAAGCCTAGGGTAGAAGAACCGTCTGTCCTGGACGCCAGTTCTTTAGAGGGCTCGGTGGAGCCGGTGGTTCTACCAGAAGTTCCTTTGGATTCTCAGGGAGAGACTTTACTGTTACAAGATGTGTCCTCTCAGGAGGTAGGCCAGGCTGAAGGGGCTTCTCAGGTAGCTGTTCTCCCTCCCTTCCTAAGGTGGTTAGGCCCTCCCTTCTGTTTCCAAGGCTCCTTCTAGAGGCCGGCCAGGGTTAACTTCAGTGGGGGTCTCCCCTAGTTCTTCAGGGTCTCTGCCTAAGAAACATATGCTTAAAATGGCAGAAGATTTGATTACTATGATTAGAGGTTCTTTATCCCCCTGATAAGAGGCCTAGGGTGGAACCTGAGCTTGAGAGTTTTGAGCAGAGTTCGGAGGCTTCTGAGACTTCGGCTGAAGACTTGCAGGAGTATCCACATTATTCTGATTCTGATGTAGATGACTCTACACCTTCGACTTCTCCTCCTGAGGAGTTTTCTTTTCAGAGACTCTTCATTCCATGAGGGAGCATTTTAAATGGGAAGGTCAAGATTTCTCTGATTCTAGGAAAAGGCTTAGGGAATTTTGTTTCTACCCCAGCATAGGCCTTTAGCTATACCTCCTGTTCTGGATGTGGTAGAGGATGTTTTTGCAGAGGCTTCCTGAACCCTGATTCTTTGCCTCCTGCCCCAGTTAAACCGGACAGGTATTATAGGGTGCCTGAAGCTCATAAGTATCTTTTAAGAGTCCTAGGGCAGACCCAGAAACTGTTTCTCAGGGCCCTAAAGGGGTTAAGGCTTCTGTTGTTAAAAATCCTGTTCCTTCTGATAAAGAGGCAAGGGCTTTGGATAGATGGGGAAAAAGGGTGTATACTTCTTCCACTTTAGCCATGAGGGCTTTGAATTGCCAGTTTCACATGTTGAAATACCAAAATTATCTCCTTTCACAATTGAAGTCTAAGGTAGATGCTCTGGCGGAAGGTATTGAGTGTAAAGAGTTGCAGGATTTGGTTCATGTTTCTGAACAGGTGGGTAAGCATTCCTTGCAATGTGGTTTTGATGCTGTACAGGCCTCTTCGAGGGTGGCAGCCACTGGTTCTGTTCTTCGCAGGCACGCCTGGCTGAGGGATCAGAATTTAGCTGAACATGTAAAGACAAGGATTTTAGATGCTCCTTTACAATCTGATGTGTTGTTTGGTGCGCCTGTGGAAACAGTTTTAAAGAAAATGGAGGACAAGGCTAAGTCTATGCAGACTGTTAAAGATTTTTGCAGGTTCAGCCTCCAAAGTTTAGTAGAAATTGGCCTACTAAGGGGTGGACTTATCCTTCTTATGATTCTCAGTCTAGGGGTAGATCTAGACGTGGTAGGGGCAGAGCTCAAGGTTCTTTTAGGCCTAGAACAGGCAGTTCGCCTGCCCAGTCTTCTGGTGAGGGCAGGGGTCAGTCCTTTCGTAAGCAGACCCAATGACTTGCCTTTTCAGCTGCCAGAGCCTTCTCGTCTGGCAGCACCTTTGGGAGGAAGGCTGGCACTTTTCAAAGAAAATTGGAGTGTTATTACCCAAGACAGATGGGTATTGGATATCGTTCACCACGGTTACAGGTTTTATTTCCATACCTTGCCTCCATTCAAAGGCATGCCAGACATTCCTCCTATACAAAGAAAAGAGGCTCACAAGCAAATTTCTCTGTTGCTCCAGATAGGGGCCATTCAGCCGGTTCCTGTGCCAGAAAGGGGCCTAGGATTTTATTCTCGCCTGTTCCTAGTACCAAAAAGGGGAACACGTGGAGACCAATTTTGGATTTGTCTATCCTCAACACTTATTTGGACATTCCCAAGTTCAAAATGTTGGCGTTACAACAGCTTTTACCTCTGCTGGGCAAAGATCACTGGATGGTAACTTTAGATCTCAAGGAGGCTTACCTTCATGTGCCTATCAGACTCAGTTGCAGGAAGTATCTGCGTTTCGAGCTGGAAATTCACATTATCAGTTCTCTGCATTGCCCTTTGGCTTATCTACTGCGCCCAGAGTATTCACAAAAGTTCTGGCTCCAGTTGTAGCTTTTTTCAGGCTAAAAGGAATACAAATCTATCCTTACTTGGACGACTGTCTGATTCTGGCTCAAGAAAAGGACGAGCTTCTTCAGCATCTGGAATATGTGATAGCAGTGCTAAGATGCCTGGGGTATTCTGTGAACGAAATAAAGTCCAGTCTAGTACCCTCTCAAGACATGTGCTTTTCTGGGTGTGAGACTGAATACAGCAGCCCAGATGGCCTTTTTAACCCCGGACAAACAAAAGAGTCTATCCCTTTACTTCCATCAACTATCTCATCAGTCCGTGCTGACTGCAAGGACAGTCCTTCAAGCATTAGGGTTCATGGCATCTTGTATTCTGGTGCTTCCCAATGCCAAACTGCATATGAGGAAGCTGCAATGGTATCTAAAATATGTATGGACACAGCACTGCCAGGCATTGGACACTGTCATCCCAATAATACCTTGCATTCAAAAGGAATTTTTGTGGTGGGCTCAGGAATGTCACCAAAACAAGGGACTCTCTGTGACCCGGCCAGAGGCGAGTCAGATTCTAACGACAGATGCCTCAGACATAGCTTGGGGAGCTCATCTGAATGGAAAGTGGATACAAGACAAGTGGCCTGCCAGACTACAGCATCTACATATCAACATGAAGGAGATGTTAGCAGTCCAGTTTGCATTAATGGCTTTCAAGGAGTTACTTCTTCCAGGGCAGGTGTTGATTCTAACAGACAACACTACTGGCATGTGGTACATCAACAAGCAAGGGGGAACACATTCTTATCCTCTATGCAGGCAAGCAATGATTTTGTGGGAGACTGCGCTCAGCTTGCAGCTAAATCTACAGGCAAGGTTTCTGCCAGGAGCACAGAACTCCTTAGCAGATGTGTTAAGCAGGCAAATCATGGATCCCCACGAGTGGAAACTGGATCTTCATGTATTTCGACAATTGACAGTGTCCTGGGAACTCCAGACATAGATCTGTTAAGCTTCTCCACTAAACCACCAGCTGCCAAAGTTTTGCACAAAGGTTTCATCACACAGCTTGGAAAGTGGATGCTCTTTCGTTCAGTTGGAAAATCTTCATGTGTATGCCTTTCCACCTCTGCCTCTCCTCCCAAAGGTACTCCTAAAGGTCAGACAAGACAAGCCAAGGATGATTTTGATAGCTCCAGATTGGCCTCGCAACACTGGTACCCATTACTGAGGAATCTGGTAAGGAAGCCTCCATGGCCTTTACCTTTAATTCCACACCTTTTGTCTCAGAGGGACGGTCATCTCCTCAATGTCAAGCTTCACTCTCTTCATCTAACAGCCTGGCATATTCTGTTTTGAACCACAGCAGGTCTCAACTTCCTCAACAAGTTTTGAATGTGATTATGGAAGCCAGAAGGCCTAGTACACGTAAAGTGTATGCAGAAAAATGGAAGAGATTTTTATTTTGGAGTGCAGCAAAGGATTTGGATGTTTCTGAGCCTAATTTGAGTGTGGCTCTTCAATATCTTACTGAGTTATTGGACAAAGGTTTGTCTTTCTCTTCCATTAAGATTCATGCTGCAGCAATTTCAGCTCACTATGATTGTGACCCACCATTGTTTTCTCATCCTTTGTTCAAGCAATTTCTTAGAGGGGCAAAGAATATAAGACCCCACGTAGAGCTCCTACTCCTGCTTGGGACCTCAATTTTGTGTTGGAGAAACTTACTCTACAACCTTTTGAGCCTGCGGCTACTGCTGAATTGAAATACTTGTCATGGAAGACTGCTTTTTTGTTGGCCATTACTTCTGCAAGAAGGGTTTCTGAATTGCAGGCCCTTATGGCGGTTGAGCCTTTTTGATTTTTCATAAGGATAGGGTATCATTACGTACTAATCCTTCATTTATGCCTAAGGTGGTTTCTAGTGTGGCTTTAAACCAAACTATTCATTTGCCTACTTTCTATGCAAATCCCCAAAATAAGGCGGAAAAGATTTTGCACACTTTAGATGTACACAGGCAGTTGCGTTATTATTTAAGCAGGACTAGGGATTTTAGGCAGTCTCAGCAGTTGTTTGTTTCTTTTGCTTTGAGTTCCCAGGGCAAGCCTGTGTCAAAACAAACTATATCTAAGTGGATTGGGTTTTGCATTGCATTCTGTTATTCCCATCATGGCAAGGAGATTCCAGCTGGGATTAGGCCTCATTCCACGAGGGCTACTGCCACTTCAACAGCATTTCTAAGGGGTGGCAACTAAGGATATTTTGGAGGCAGCTACTTGGAGTTCAGTGCATACTTTCTCCAAGCATTACCACCTTCCTCTCTATTCTAAATCCAGGGCTGGTTTTGCCACTGCTGTGTTGCAGGGCATTTTGGCAGCTCCTGCTTCATTATAGTTTAGCCATCCTCCCTTACCTCTGCTTTGGGATTCTACCCAAGTGTTAGGACTGCAGCAATGTGAGATGAAGAACATAGTACAGTTTTGTACCTACCATAAATGTAGATGTTCAAGATCCACATTGCTGCAGTCCAATTTACCCTCCCTCCTTCCCTCTGTGTTTAGGGGTGGTTGTGTGGGTGGGGTTCTATTTTGTAAATTTGTATATATTGTACATATATTAGGTACAGGAGTGTTTGGTGTTTTTGGTTTTGGCCTTATCTTTTAGGGTCTTCTGACATCTGGGGCAAGAAAAGACTGAGGATATGACGTGGGGGATGCGCATTTGTACCCTGACGTCCTGATGTCAGACAAATGCGCCTTGACCGACGTCAGCCTTATACTTTGGTATTCGGGCCGACTGGGACAGCGGACTACCCAAGTGTTAGGACTGCAGCAATGTGGATCTTCGAACATCTACATTTATGGTAGGTACAAAACTGTACTTTATATGTATAATAAACCCCAAAAGACCGGCACTACAAAATGTGGCAGATGTAATCAGTGCTCTGCCATATTCAAAGAACACTCTAAGTGTTTGGGCAATAGGAGTCGCACTTTTGTAACTTTTGCTAAGGGCAATTGCCAAACAAGGAACGTTATTTATCTAGCTATATGTACTTCATGCGCCGGATTATATGTGAGGAAAACAGGATGAAGGTTGAGGGAAAGAATTTATGATCATACATATGCCATCAAAAAAGGTGATGTTAATAATGCCTTGTATAGGCATATCAGAGACAATTCAGGCTGTATTATGTTTCAATTTGCTATACTTGAAGTGATAGTCCCACGTCAGAGAGGGGGGAACATAAAAGTTTTAAGTGAGAAGGAGGTGAGGTGGCAGATTTTGCTTAATGCTACCGTTACACCGGGAATAAATGAAAATATATCAGTTAAACCAATAATTGAGGCTAAGAGATGACACAGGGAATTTTTGGAATCCTTGTGCAATCTCATATGAAGGGGAAGTGATGTAACGAAGGCTTGCTTGCATGCAAATGAGTGTTTGCCATTGGTCAGAACTTCCTATAAAATCTGTAAAATAGTTTAGTTGGTGTTCTGATGAAGTCTAATGTTTTAGATGAAAGCGCTTAACCTGTGTTATTTTTTATTAATACATTTTAAACTGAGTTAGTTCCAGCGGATTGTTTCTGGCTTCCACAGTGTTTTTTTTCTTCGTTTCCAGTTGTGGTTGTGACTACGTGGATTATTCTGGGTATTTGTGCGACGCTTCAGTGTATGTTGGGCAGGGGTTCCTGGTGTCCCAGTTACCAGAATGTGAGAAAATTATGGTGTGTGCCTTGTGCTGAGCTGGATATATTGACAAAATAAAACCCAGCAACAACTTTCTTGCAGAAGGCTTCTTTGCAAATAGGTTGATGTGGTGAGGTGGGTGTGTAGGCTGATCTGGTGAGGTGTGTGTGTAATGTTTTATTTATATATGTGTGTATATATATATATATATATATATATATATATATATGTGTGTGTGTATATATATATATATATATATATATATATATATATATATATATATTCATATATATATATATATATAAACAAACATTTATAAAAATTGTGTGTATGTAATATGTGCCATTTGTCCACAAGTCAACTTGTCAAAAGAAAAAAAAAACTGATACAGCTGATTGAAAATCAGCTTATCACACGTACTAGCTTTTTTTTCTGTGCGAAATTGTGGTGTAGTGGGGATTGGAGAATTTGTCCTTTCCCCAATGTATTTTGATCTCTGAGTTGCTTTATATAATTAGCAGGGAATCAAGGGATATGTGGGGGCTTGCCCACCAGTCCAAATGCTATTGCTTGATCATCGTTATGAGCACCCATTCCATTGTTGGTTCATCAAGCCATTACAGATAAGTGTCCTGTTGGGGGGTCCTTTTACTTATCCTTTTCTTGTTGCTTGTGGGGTTTCATATCATCCAAGAAGGGTAAATGTCAGTGTGGGACACAGATTCCCCATAAAGACCACCACACCCATTGTCGCTTTTGCTTAGGGGGCATCTCACAACCATACATCCTGTTCCATTTGTCAGGCTTTTGTACCTAAAATTTTTTGGAGTAGATTATCTTCTTTGGCTCTTTATCTTGAAAATCAGCATCTTAAGCTTCTTGCGAATGAGATGATGGAGGGTACTTCCCACTCCAAGGGACAGCCGTCCATGAAGAAAGCCGAGAAGCCTAGGCTGGAATCTTCTGCTGTTTAGCCTCTGCGGGATGTCTCCCCCTAGGTGAGTGTTTGCCTGGAGGTTTGCCTAGCTTTATCGTTGGATTCCTCTGCAATGACTGGGTTGGAGGTCAGAGGGGATCTGATTTTAAACAGGTCTGAAGAGGCTTTGCAAATGTCCATTTTGGATGCTGACGGGGAGCCAGGGATGATTATTTCCAAGGGGTCTAGGGGTGTTCCACAAATATTAGTCAGAAAAGAAAGTCCCTACAATTATTATTGAATGCCATCCTCGGTCAGATCCTTCCAGATTTTATAAGGCAGACATCCCATTGAAGAAAAAGCAAAAGGCTAAACTTGTTTCTCCTGCTCCTAGGGATCCTCAGAGTAAATGGCAAGCCTTAATTCAGGGTTTGTTTAGTTATTTGATGGCATTGAAACCTCCTCAGGGAGTTTCTCTTCCAGCCCCCCCTTGGTGTTCTACTCCCTTAAAAAAGACCCAGGGAACAGGATTCCTCTGAGGAGGAGCTGGATTCTGATGAGGAATCTCTTGCTTACTCTTCTCAGATTCCTTCTCCTTTGGACTGTTGGTCAGAGGAAGAGGAATTTACAAGTCCTGACACTCCCTTTCAAGAGATCTCTTTTGGGGATGCCATCTCCAGGATGATGGCGTTTTTTAAATGAGGTTGTGTTCAGGTCTCAGAGGTTCATAGAAGATGTGAGTTGCTGCAGATGGACTGTCCTAAACCTTCTGCTGTTCCTCCTGTTTTGGCTGCTTTGTTGGATGTCTTTTCTAATGCTTCTAAGGTTCCAGAATCTCAGCCCCCTGCTCCCAAGAAACCTGATAGATTCTATAGGGTGCCCGAGGACTGTACATTTTTGTATAACTGTCCTGCTGCTGACCCTTCAGTGGTGTCTGTAGCCTCTGACAAGCCCTCTCAATTGCTTCCTTCTCCCAAGTTACTGCCCTCTTTTAAAGATAGCAGGACCATGGAAAGACTAGGCAAGAAGGTTTACACCTCTGCTACCTTGGCTGTTAGGGCAGTTAATTATCAAACCCATATGTCCAGGTACTTGTTGTTTATCCTATCCCAGGCTTGTCAAGGTTATTTTTGATCTTCCAGACTCTGAGGGTAAAACATCTGCCCCTTCCCCGTTAGGGACTTACTCCCACGTGGCTCATCATTCCATTAAGTGTAGTTTTGATGCAGCAGATGTTTCTTCTAGGGTTGCTACTTTTGGGTCCGTGATGAAGGAGATATTCTTAGCTCCAGCTTCAACCTTTGCCTGATGGTATTAAGGCTAAATTGATGGATGCCCCTCTTGATAATAAACATTTGTTTGGTGAAGCTGCTGTTGATATGTTTAAGTCCTTTCAGGATAAGGGCAAGGCTTTACAGGAACTTAAAAATGTTTATTTCTCCTGTGCCTGAATTTCATAGAAACTACCCCAATAAGCCAGCCTTTGTTTGCAGGCAATCTCACCATCCTCCTTAGGGCAAAAAGGATGGTAGGCGGGCTGCTCCTGCTAAGGCTAATTGGACTTCAGTGTCTCAGAAGTCTTCCTCTCCAGATAAACCAAGTGCTGTCTGACTATCCTATTTTTTCCAGCCACTTTCCTCTCGCTCTCTTCACCTCTCTTTCTTTTCCTGTTTGGCTACAGATTACTCAGGATTCCTAGGTTTTGTCCATTATTTGCCAGGGGTATTTCATGGTGTGGAAATCCCTTCCCCCTTTTTATGGGTTTTCCTAATCCCCCTGAGGAGCAACTCTCCTTTCTCCCAGAGGTGCTTTGGGACTTTTTGACTCAGTGTACTGTTCAAGAGGTGCCTGTGTCCCAAGGGGGGAGGGGGATTTACTCCAGGATGTTTCTAGTACCGAGAAAAGAGAGTTCTTGGAGACCAGTTCTAGATCTCTGTATTTTAAACACTTTTTTCTGAAGGTGCCCTCTTTTCAAATGTAGTCACTTCAGACTTTGTTCCCTCTTTTGCTTCCTCAGGCTTATATGGTGTTTCTGAACCTCAAGGATGCTTATCTCCATGTTCCGATCCATCCCCTTTTTAGGAAGTTTTTGTGTTTCTCTGTTGCTTCTTGGCATTTTCAGTTCTCTGCTTTGCCCTTTCTACTTCCCCAAGGGTATTCACCAAATGCCTCACTCCTGTGATTGCTTTTTGTAGGCTTCAGGGGATCCAAGTATTTCTCTACTAGGATAACCACCTGTTTTAGGCATCCTCTCCAGAGATCCTGTTGCAAAATCTTCATTTTGCCATTTCCCTTCTGCAGATCCTGGGGTTCACAAACCTCAAAGCCTTTTTCTGACTACTTCTCAATACCATGTTTTCCAGGGGTGCACGATACAGACTGTGCCTCTGCTGGCATCCCTGCCTCCTCCCAAGGCCTTGACTCTCATTTCCTTCTTTCAAACTCTTCTTCCTCTGGCCTTCATTACAGCCAGGGAGTTTCTGAGACTTGTAGGATTCATGGCATCTGCCGTCCCTATGCTCCCTCTGGCCAAACTCCACATGAGGAAGCTTCAGTGGTTCCTGAGGTCAGTTTGGCTTCAGCATACTCATTCCCCTGAATTTGTAGTTCATCTTCTGCCTTGTCTCCAGAAGCAACTTCTTTGGTGCATCCAGCAGTTCTCTAAATTTAGGACTCCCTTTTCATCCCCCTCTTCCTTCTCAGGAACTGTTCACAGACGCTTCAGATGTGGGATGGGATGCAGCTTTTTGTCTCATTATAAGTGCAGGGGCTGTGGTCTTCTCTTAAACAGAAAGAGCACATCAGAGACGAGAGCTCTTCTGCTGGAGCTTCGGGCTTTTCATTCTCTTTCCACCCCAGGACTTATCAAGGTATTTACAGACAATACTACAGTTATGTGGTATGTAAACAAACATGGAGGCACATGATCTTGTCATCTTTGCTGGTTGGCACTTCTGCTGTGGGATCTTGCTGTCCAGTATCAAGTGATTCTTTAGGCAGTTTACATTCCCTATAGTCAAAACATTGTGGCAGACATACTGAGCTGGTCCTTGACTCATTCCCATGAATGGATGCTTCAAAGGGATGTGTTTCTGGACATTGTCTAGCAGTGGGGTAATCCTCAAATAGATCCATTTGCCTCCCCTCTGAACAGACAGTTTCCTCTATTTTGTGCCAGAGTCCCAGGTCTTCTGGTTTGGAAGGTGGACGCCCAATCATTTTTCTTGGAGGGGATGTTTCTTTATGCTTTCCCTCCCCTTCCCTCTCATTCCAAAAGTTCTGTTGAAAATTCAACAGGTTGCTCCCAAAATCTTGTTGGTGACACCCTTTTGGCCGAGACAGTGTTGGTCCCCCTCTTCTGCATTTAGCCAAGGGCAATCATCACAAGTTACCTCACAGGGTGTACCCACTCATACAAGACAAGGGATCTCTCATCCATCCTTACCTGTCCACTCTTCAACTGACACTGTGGGTGATAGGATTTTGATTCCACATAGACACCTTTTTTCTGAGGATGTGCTTAGGGTCCTGCAGGAGGCTAGGAAATCCTACTTATCCAAATGAGAGGTTTTATGTTTGGTGTCTTTCTCATAACCTGGATCCACTTTCAATGGATGTTCCTTTGGTTCTGTCTTATCTGTGTGAAATGCTCAGCGCTGGGTTGGCTTATTCTTCTGTTAAGGCTCACTTGTCAGCTATTTCTGCCTGTCTGCCTTTATCTCCTCCTTTATCTTCTAGATTTGAAGCTAAACAATTCTTAAAAGGTGTCCTTCATATTATATGTCCCAGGAAGCCTGTTTCTTCTCCCTGGGATCTTAATTTTGTTTGAAGAACTTGACTCCTGCTCCTTTTGAGCCTGCTGCTTCAGCGTCCTTGTGACAATACTCATGGAAGACCATTCTTTTGTTAGCCCATACTTCTGCCTTGCGGGTGTCTAAACTTCAAGCTTGTATGGCTTGTCCTTTTTTGGTGTTTCGTAAGGACAGGGTGTCCTTGTGTTCTAATCTTTCTTTTATGCCCAAGGTGGTGAATGAGTTGCCACTTAAT
The DNA here is from genome assembly GCF_019279795.1 of Protopterus annectens. Lineage (NCBI taxonomy): Eukaryota > Metazoa > Chordata > Ceratodontiformes > Protopteridae > Protopterus > Protopterus annectens. Next base: position 259,972,864 of record NC_056750.1, on the reverse strand, counting down.
CAGTCTATTCATTTGACCACTTTTTTCCCTTTTCTGCAGTCTGCTAGTGAGAGGGTGCTGCACGCATTGGATCTGCATAGACAACTCAGATTTTATTTGTATCAGATTTCCAAACAGTCTTAGTCTTATCAGCTTTATGTTTCCTTTCATCCCAGGTCCTTGGGATTAGCTGTATCCAAGTAAACGATTTCTTCTTGGATCTCAAAAGCTATTTCTTTTTGTTATTCCTTTCATGGTAAGAGCCTTCCTTATTCTGTGAATCATCATTCTACTAGGGCTGTGGTTTCTTCTGGTGCTTTTTTCAATGGTTTAGACAGTAACTCTATTCTAGAGGCAGCTACCTGGACTTCTGTCCATACATTTACCAAGCACTGCAAGTTGAATGGAATCTCCAGAGCTAGAGTTGGTTTTGCTAGGGCCATCCTTCATGGCTTCCTAGAGGGCTTTGCTGGTCCTCCCTTCTTGAGCTTTTGCACTTTTCCCCAATGTAGAGAGTACTGCAGCAGTGATATGGATGGACATAATACAGTTAAAATCTTACCATAATGGTAGATGTCCTTGTCTTCACTGTTACAGCTTTCACTCCTTCCCTCTGCCTCATGGTCCATTTCTCTTCTGGATGTACTAATTGCCTCTTTTTTTCCGTGGATTGTCATTCCTACTGGGGCTCTCAGTTCTGAGGATGGTACATGCAGATGTCACCTTTATGCCCTTTGCTTAGCAAGGAGCATATATGTGATGTACGGCTTACCTTAAGGCAACCTAAAGGCTTTGGTATATTGGTTGGACGTCCGGCCATCCTTGCCTGGGGATCCTAATGTAAAGAATACTGCAACAGAGAAGAGAAGGACATTTACCATTATGGTAAAGTTTTATACAACTGTAGTTTCTTTTAAGATGCTTGCATTGCTATGCACTGACAAATATGCAGCCAGAAGATGATCATCCATCACCTTGATTTTTTGTTTTACAACTGACTATCCAACTGACAAAACGTGTCTTTTGCAATAAACTGTGATCAGTTATCACACCCTGTGCATGTAGGTTTACTACCATATTGTTTTTTCAGTTTCCCATTTTATCCCAGTTCTTGTTCCTCATCCATCTCTTCAAATGGTTCCCTTTGTTACATAAACTGTCACTCTGCATCCACCCATACACTCTTCCTTCTTGTGACTTGTAATGATATAATAGCTTTGGGATACCCTGTTTGGGCTACCATATCACAGTCCCTGGTTTCTGTTACCAGTTTTGAAAGATGCTGACAGTATTTGCCTGGTCAGTTGACAGAATGCCATACCAACTGCCCACTCTTTTGTCCCAGACTTCTGAGATTATATAGCATCATCACCTCCCAAAAATTCTTTTTGCTCCCTTTTTTTTTTTTTTATCTTTTCCTGCCTTTCTGAATATATTTTATGTTCAGCCTCATAGCCCCTCCTTTTCTTTTACTGGAATTACTTTGGTAAGGAAGAGATGGGTGAAGTATGGAGAAGTAAGCAAAAGACTCCTACTGTGTTGTGATGTTGGGACGTTTGCTGGTAGCTGCCTTTAATCACAGACTGCTAAGAAACAGTGTCTGTGGTGTCCTCTTACATGCTGTGTAAAGGTTATATGATTGATTTAATGCAGTCTGATATTGTAGTTTGAATGCAATAGGCTGTACCTTATATAACAGTACGTGATAAGCAGCCTACTTTTCTCTGCCCACCAGGTAATCATACTGCAGTAAATAGTGTGCTTTTCTTTACACATTTTGCCTTTGTATAATAACTTTTGGTTGTATTGTTTGTAAGTACTTTTATGTTTGAAATTTACAGATTTGGAGGTAACGCATTTAAACAGTCATTGAACCATTTTATACAATGTTTAATTATGTACACTGTAATGCTTCTGTATTTTTGATTACAGTTGTACCCATTCAGAAATCCGAGGACAGAGAAGTACAAGTGAATCTGCAGGACTTGGGATACGAGATCATTGAAAAGCAGAAAGCAGAGGCAGTGAATGAAAAGAAAAGTAGTCAAGGTAAATTACTCTGATAAACAGCTTTATTAACATGCATCTTCAGATTTCATAAATTAGAGGAAATACAATAATTATTTTAGGGTCCTGCTAGTCACTTGTGTCCCATTTTGCACCTGTGTTTGTTACAAACTAGACCGTTTATGCTGCATTGCTAACTAGATGACTGTTGTATTTGCTGCATATGCATGTTGCTAAATGTTCAGTTATGTACTATATTCTGGTTCAGCTTTTTATTCATAGTGACATTGTCTTTCATTCCCATGTACAGTAATATAATTTCTGTAAGACTTGGCCTGTTTAATTTAGGAGTACCCATTTGAAGTTTTTTCTTCCCCCACTTAGTGACCCATTTCCAGGTAAAGTTGCTGCATTGAAAGCAGTGTTCATGACTGTCATGTCCATGTTTTGTTTTTGTTTCGCATGGTGCTTAAACATTGATATTTTTATTTAGTTAGGGGATATCGTGTCGTCACAAAGTGTGTTCCACTGACCATTAATTTTATTTGCTATAAACTTACTAAAACACACCTTATTTTGTGAAATGCACTTCCAAATGGTACTGAATTTAAGATGGATATCCATTATTTTATTTATTTATTATATTTGTTGACCGGGAGTTTTGTGTCTTGTCTTTTTTTCTAGTAATGCTGATCGTGAGCCAACTCTGTTGGCATTCACATCATGTGGTGATAGAACAAGGCAGTTCTTGACTCTCTTTTAAGTCTTGCCTCCATTACTTAGCATGCAGGAGACATGATGATTATCTTCAGAAGTCAGTTGAGTTCTTCTTATGTTTAAGTATTTTTGGAAGCCATCATCTTAGGTTTCACAGAACACACACAGGCTCACATACAGGAGGCAGATAGTGCCAGACCTCTCTTTTCTGCTTCTGGTCAAAACATGATAGCTTAGTCTAAACTGCTTTTGTTGTGAGATACTGAAATGAGTAAGATTTCGGAAGATTGCTGTTAGCTGCCTAGCCTAGTGGCTGCTTCTCTGGTTTTTCATTTCTGTTCTTGTACTATGCTGTCTTCATTCGTATGGGTGCTTCAGTTGCAGAACACATCCATACTCTTGAAGAGAAGGAACAAGTTTGTTGGGCATCTGCAGTATCTTCATTGTCTATATGTTGCTGCCCACATAAAGTGAGTGTTGGCAATTAATATGGATGATGATGATGATTTCCATTTCAGGGTTAATGGAGCATAACATGAGGGTTATGGTTCATTTGTAATGAAGTTGTAGGTCACAATCATATGTAGGATTATGTAGCAGATATTAATTTTAATGAAGCTTGCTCTTTGTGAGTTCTCTAGCATTTAGCTATACTATCATTTAGCCAAATGTTCTTTTTAAGCATCTATATTAAATTTTTACTTAAGACCTATATGGATCTACTTCACATGACTGAAAGCTCAAAATACTGAATTTCATTTGACTGAGACACAATACCTAAGTTTCAAAATACTGAAAACTCATTTGACTGAATCTTACACTGCTGAATTTCAAAATACTGAATTTTAAGCCATAGTCATATAGACGTCCATCAACAATGTCTCTTTCCAAAACATAAAAATTATTTACTTAACCTCTTAACAGAAACCGGATGATATAAAACCAAACTAGGTGGGGAGCTACGCACCCCACACCCCCTTAACTATATATACTAACTTCAGGAT
>NC_056750.1:259815471-259934701 GCF_019279795.1 Protopterus annectens | reverse complement strand
TGAATTTACGGTGATTTTCCTTCGGTACCATGCAGCTGACAAGTATATGTTACTGGTACTCTGCTTTTCTCTACTGACATAAGAGCTTTATGTTGTTTCATTAGACTTTACCTTTGTTCTCCCAGCATATTATTGCATCTGGTTATGCTAGTGAATGTCTTCCCTTTATACATTGTTGAATTTTACATGATTAGAAACAATGCATTTCAAATTTCAATTGTCCTTGGCCTGTTTTGTTCATACATATTTTATTATTCCTTCAGTATGAATGTAATGATTTTTCTTAGTAATAGGTTTAGCAAGTAATATGCCAGAAGACAGAGAAGTCCAGGTTTATCAATTGAAATTGAAGAGGAGTGGTGAAGGTAGATGTGTGATAATTAAATGTCTCGCCTACAAGGCAATACCGGACCCCGCCCTACTAGAGATGCTCCATATCCATAAGTCTGAGTCCTCGCACATTACCAGCTCAAAAGGCCTAAATCTAATATGTGACATCAACAAAACCTGCTGGAGAGACAGGTTAGTCTCCCAGAGGCTTCCCTGTCCCTGGAATAGACTTCCAATACATGTGTCAGAGTACCTCACTGACCCTCTTCAAATGCAACCTTGATGAGTGGATGGGAGACCACAAATTTGTCCCAGGGTTTCCACCTTGTCCCTCATTGACAGAGGCGAGTGACAGGTGCTGACTGAGGTTTCGTTTTTGGGGATAAACTCTTGGCTAGGCTTGTAAGGGCCCCAAGGGCATTAGCCTAGTAACCTCCTATGATCCTATGGATGTGTGTGGAAGCAGATGGGCATTACATTTTTAAGGTCTCACTTTCTTCTTGCTTGACTTCTTTGCAGTTATTACAATTCTGCTTTACTTTTTGGGTCTAATAAATTAATGAAGAAGTGCAGTACTTATTTTAAGGTCTCTGCTAGTTACCTGTATCAGACTTGTGCACCTTGTGCTTTGCTAAGTGACTGTGCAGTTTATACTGTGTTGTGAACTAATTGAATGTGTTCTTACTCTGATAGTGTGTTATTGTGGTTTATGACTGAGTGGAATGTATACATTACCGGTATGTTATGTCTTTTGGCCTTGTACTTCATTTGATTTGGCAGCATCTTCTGTTTCCTGAGTGTAGTGGAATAATTCATTTTTGTGACTTGGTCTCTCTGATGCAGAGTTTCTTAACAGTTTATATTCCGAGTACATTCAAAACATGGGCTTTACTCACAGAGTGAATCTATTAGCAGATGTGGGGATGCAATCTTCAGACATTTCCATTATCAGAGTGTTTTGCAGTGTTTATTTCTTTGGATAATTCATAAAAGTAATCATTTTACCTGCTTCAAAGGTAATCATAACAGCAATCCAAGGAATGCTTGATTTTACTGTTCATTATCACAGCTTATAGCAAGTTTAGAAGTCATCTGTGCAGACTTTAAGGTTTTTTTCTGCCTTAAATTCTACCTTAGCAGCTGACATGTTCACTTGCAAAATGAGAGACTTGTTCTGCCTTTTCATGTGAAAGTGCATATTCCTGCACAGACCTAAAGTTGCCTCCTGCGTGAACACAGAGCCAAGCGTACATCCCCAGACCATACTCTGCATACCATGAAGTAGTCTCTTTAGAAGATAGAAGCATTGCAACAGGCTGGTCATTTTCCCTCCCATTAGTATGGGTGACCAGCATCATCTACTCACTCGTACTTTCTCTTATTGGCTCCTCCGTCTCCCAAATCTCTAAACAATCCCTGGTCACCTGGGGCACCAGTCAGACCTTTATCCTTTTTCAGCATTGAGTTGACAGCTGTACTTAATTGGTAATCTGCTTTTCTTTATCTGCTCATCTTCTTTCAGTAAACTGTACCTTAATTTTCCACATATACAATGACTTTTAAAAAAATAACCGGGCCTATTGCCTTTGATTGTGTTACTGGAGGTCTCCCATTTCTTTTCACTTGCATATATTTTGTTGAATTTTCCAAAACTAGAAACAAGGCAGTTAGTGTCCATGGCCTGTTTTGTTTGTTTTATTTTTTCTAAAACAGACTACAGCACAAATGCAGTGCTTTCTTATCTAGATAAGTTTTAACAGGCTTACTGCATCTTGTGTGCTTTATTGAAGGTCTTCACATTTTTTTTTTGAAGTGCACGTATGGTATTGCATTTTTTACAGTATTGAGAACCATGCAGTTAAATTGCCTTAGCCTGTTTTGCTTGTGTATGCTTTACTATTAGCACAACATGAATGCGGTATTATAACATGGATGTAATGCTTTCTTGCATTTTTAATGGCTTTAGCTACTAAGACTCTTGAAGACAAGAAGGTCCAGGTAGATTTGCAGGACTTTGAATATGAAATCATTGAAAAGAGAGACATGAAGCCTGGGAGTGAAAAGCGAAGCAGTCAAGGTAAACAGCTGTTTTAGCAGATTTATTAAAAAGCATGTTGTATCTTGGTGTTTGTGGCTGCAGCTGGCTATTGCTTTGATTTTTTTAGGTTTTAAAGTAACTTGCAATTTCTTCTTGCTTGCGTTCAGTCCACCACTTAGTGTATTTTACTTTTCTTGTCAGTGTTTTATGAAGTATTGAGGAAAATACAGTAATTATTTTAGGGTCTCTGCTACTTGGTTAAAGATTTGTGCACCCTGTGCTTTACTCTTGGGACTGTACAGTTCATGCCATGTTGTGTAGTAGAGGAATGCTATGTACACTTGTGTGTTAAGTGCTGTTTATAAACAGTGATGTTCTTCTATTCACTTGCTGCAGTATTCTTAACCTTTAGGATCTCTTGTCTAAAGGCGACCCAACATCAGCCAGTATACAAATGTCTTATACTACTGTAGGGTATGTGGGACGTCACACGTAGGTTGCTGTCGGACGTAGGCCTTAAAAGCGGATAATTTCAATGCTTGTGAATTCAGCTTTTTGTCGGATAAGTGCCCCGTTGGGGAATGTTTTCTCTTACTGTTGTTTTGGTTATGTCATCCAGCAGTGGCAAGTGCCAGTGTGGAAGACAAATTCCACATAAGGACAGTCATTGTCAGTGTCTCTTTTGATTAGGCCCTAATCACAACCACATGTCCTGTAAAATTTGCCAGTCCTTCGTTTCAAATTCTCTTAGAAGCAGGCTTTCTTCTCTTGCAATATATTTAGAGAACCAACGGCTTAGGCTTACAACTAAGCATATGGGAGGGTACCTCGGGGTTCGATGCAGACAAGGCCAAGAAACCATGGCTTGCAGCTTCCGCTGCACCTCCAATGTCAGTTTCTCCTGAGGTGATTTTCAGCCTGGAGGTTCATCCAACTTCAGGTACAGATTCACAGGCTGAAACCAGTTCTGAGGCTGCTTTTATTTTGGCCATGAGCACATCTGTGGAGGTCGAACAGACATCCAACCAGGATGTTGTGAGGGAACCTAGACTCGAAACTAAGGAAGGGCCCTAGGGGGTTACCTCGCACCCACGCAAGAGAAGAGATAACAGTCTGTTACTTTTGAATGTAGGGCTTCGTCCAGTCCTCTATTTTGCACAAGATCATTTCACCTGCAAAGAAAAAACAAAAGACCAAACATTTGTTCCCTACCAGAGAAGCCCCTTCAGACTGGCAATTTTTTTCTCAAAGTTTATTTCAGGCCTTCATGGCATTCAAACCACCCTCATCTCAGCCTTCTCCTCCAGCTGCTTCCCCAACCTTCTCAAAAAAGAATTAGGGATACCGACTCTTTTGATGATTTTTCCTCTGATGAAGAGGAATCTCTGGATTATTCCATGCAAATCCCTTCACTCCAGGAATGTTTCCCCTGAAGAGGAGTCAGTAGCTGCTGACTCCCCAGTGGAGATCTCCTTTGGTGAAACTCTCCTGAAAATGGGAGATAATTTGAAATGGGATACTTCACAAATTTTCAAATTCCAGAAAAATGATCAACTACTACAAGTTCATGTCCCTGGCTCCTCTTCAGTTCCTGCTGTGCATGTACATTTCTGGATGCTTTTCACAATGCTTCACAAACTCCGGACTCCCAGGCCCTGGCCCCAAGAAGCCAGACTGCTTCTTAAGGTCCCTGAGGATTATAAATTCCTCTTCAGATGCCCTGCTGCAGACCCAGCAGTTATTTCTGTAGCTACAGGCAAACCTTCTAGGATGCTTGCTTCCTCTAATTTTCTTCCATCAGAAAAAGGGAGTAGAACCCTAGAGAGACTGAGTAAAACGGCCTATATGTCAGCCACTTTAGCTTTCAGTGCCATTAATTACCAGGCACCTATGACAAAATACTCCTTGAGCTTTTGTGTCAGACATCTAGTGCCATTGCAGACCTTCCAGACTCTGACAGAAATGCCTTGGCTCTATTTATCCAGCCAGTTTCCTCCCAGGTATCAAAACATTCCATTAAATGCAGGTATGATGCTGTGGAGGCTTGTGCCAGGGCAGCTACTACCTGTTCATGTCTTAGAAGATTTTCCTGGCTCATGCTGCAGCCCACAACACTTCGTATCTAAGGTAAAGGATGCACCAGTGGACAATTCAGACTTATTTGGTAAGACAGCAGCCTCTTTAAGTCCCTACAGGGAAAAAGCAAGGAACTCAAGGAATTGAAACACATCTTGATTTCTCCTGTGCCCAGGATTCACAGGAATTTCCCTTTAAAGCCTGTTTTCATCCATAGCCACACTCAACGCCCCTCCAGTAAGTCTTCTAGAGAAGACTAAAGAAAACAGAAGCCTAGAAGTTCTCAACCATCCTCACAACAAAGGCAGTCCTTTTCTGACAATGCAGGAGAGTCTGTGGCTACCCTGCAGATGCTCCCCTTTCCCTTGCATGTACAATGCTCACAGGGTCTGAGAAACACTTGGGTTCTTTCCATAATCAAAAAAGGATATTTCATGGTTTGGCACTCTACCCTCACCTTCAGGGGCATCCCTCACCCCCCCCCCTCCAGGAGCAGTTACCCCCTTCCCAAAACTCCTTTTGGAGCTTCAGCAACAGGGCTCCATTCAAAATGTCCCTTAGTCCTCAAGGGGAAAAGACTTCTATTCAAGAATGTTCCTGGTACCCAGAAAGGATGGCTCCTGGAGACTGATACTGGATTTATCCCATTTCAGTACCTTCCTAAAGGTACCTACCATCAGAATGTTAATACTGCAAACATTATTCCACCTTATTTTTCCACAAGGATACATGGTATCTCTAGATATAAAAGATGCTTACCTTCACATCCCGATTCACCCCAGGTTCAGGAAATTCTTACGTTTTTCTGTTGGTTCCTGGCATTTTCAATTCAGTGCCTTGCTCGTTGGTCTTTCTTTAGCACCAAGTCTATTCACAAAATGCCTAGCTCCAGTGATTGCACACTGCAGACATTTGGGCATCCAACTCTTCCCATACCTGGATGATCTGCTTTTACAGGCCCCAAATTCACACATATTCCAAAACGTGGAGACCACCATTTCCCTCCTCAGGAAACTGGGATTCACCATCAATTACAGGAAGTCAGTCCTCACTCCTTCACAGGACCACATTTTCCTGGGTTGTCATTCAGACATTATGAGAGTGTCACTTCTACCTCAGAAGGCACAGGACCTTTGGTCCGTCTTTCACTCTCTTCTCCCCTTAACTCACATCATGGCCAGAGTTCCTCATGGTGCTGGGATTCATGACTTTTTACCATCTCCATGGTACCTGTGGCAGAACTCCATATAAGAAAATTCCAGTTGTTCCTCAGATCAGTGTGCACCCAGCATTCTCACCTACTGGAATACCAAATCCCCCTCATTCTTTGCCTAAACTACTACTCTGATGGATCCATCAGATAGACCTAAATCCAGGTCTACCCCTGCATCCTCTTGCCCCAGTCCTAGACCTCTACACAGTTGCATCAGACGTGGGCTAGGGAGCGGCCTTCAGCAAATTCATATTTCAGGGAATTTGGACCCCCTCCCAAAAATCAGAACACACAAACATCAGGGAAATGCGAGCATTGCTGCTAGCTCTACAACATTTCAACCTCTCCTTTTCACAGGACCTCTACAACTGTTGACAGACAACATAACAGTTCTCTGGTATGTGAACAGGTGTGTGTGGGGGGGTACTTATCTTCTGTGCGTGTTGGCTGTTTTGATACAGGTTTTTCTAGCCCAAAACCACATGACTGTTTCAGCAGTGTAAAGTCCCTCCAAATTAAGTCTCGTGGCAGGCTCCTCAAGCAGATCCCTGATTCACAGGTACATGTACCTGGATATAGTCCACCAATGGGGTATTCTTCATGTGATGCCTCAGCACTGGCTTAGTAATCAAGGAGCCTCAAACCTCACCACTGGCAATAGTTGGGAAGTACACACTGGGAGGATGACAAGTATACACACAGTAAAGTGCAATTTCCTTTAAAAGCACACAAAGACCACAGTCAGTCTGGGGCTGTTTCTCCCTCTTTCTCCAGATCTCCACTAAGACTTCCCACTGGCACAGCTATAGAGTTGAAATCGCAGCTGAGTGGCCAGGCCAAGACCTTTAGCACCCTCTCTGTACAACCAGTACTTCATGTCCCTGCCCAAGTAGCTGACACAAATACTCTGAGATTTGATTTACACACACAACACACACACATACTCGCTCTCTGTCTTTCTCTCTCTCCCCTCTTGGCAAGGCTGGCACAGGTTAACTTGCTATGGCTCCTTTTGCCCAGACTATAAGGTAGTTACACTGCCACTAGCCAGTACTTATCACCTATTTTAAGTCCCTTAACAAAGGGTGTCCAGTCTTACTGCGTAATGTTACTATTAATCCGTATGGTAGTTTGACCAAGAGCAAGGCTATTAGGAGTGACCCACAGTGTAACCAAATAGATATGCAAGTACCCTAAGAGCTTAAATATGTCTCACAAATATCAGCCACAAAGATAGGTTTAAATATATTTAATAATAAATAATAAAAGAACAAGAAAAAACTCAGTAAATCATCACAGTAACTTCAGAGTTCAAAATCAGTAAATATTTAAAACAACATTGCAGGACAGTCTCAAATAAATACAGAAAAAAGCTAAACTAATCTTTACTATATTTCTAACTATATCTAAATGAAATTACTGTACCCTAGTTAACTTACTTTACAACAAGGCAAGACAAATGGATGTTTCCAGGTGATCGTGTCAGGTCAAAGACAATTACAAAATGCCCTCTCTCTATCTTCTCTCACTCTTAGAGAGTTCTTAAATTAATATCAAATATTACTGCTGGGTTAGCTTGGATGACATCACTTTTTGTCACTTGACCTTAGTTCCCAAGCTAAACCCCCCATTGTCAGAAATGACCAGCTTTTAGCATATCCCTGTGAAAAATACATAGCTCTCAGATCTTTTAGCAAATGGTGGAAGTCGTAAAATAATTTACATTCCTCCACACTTAGACAATACAAAAAACTGCTAGTTTTAGACATTGTCTCTTGTTGCACAGAACTGAAAGATAACATCTCTTTTATTACATGGTTATAAAACAATTTAATTTCCGCTATTTCTTCCTGAAGTTTTGCAAGTTAACCTATGCGCCAGATCCCACTGTTAAAATATATACATTTACACAGTTAAAATAGTTTATATACTTCTGTTGTTTTCCTGTAGGGTACACTGTGGATACATCTTTTAAGCTTGGTACAAACCCTGTTCAACACATACTTCTGTACCAGCAATTTGATACACATACAACATACAGTTCTAATACAGTTGTAACACAAGCATGTGAATCATGCTGATATTCACAAATGACATATAACTATTTGCAAAATTCCATATAAGCTGGACTGGCACGATCTCCTTTCATGACACCTTAAATAGACTTTTATCCTCCACCCTGAACAGACAACTCCCAAATGTGACAGAGTCCCACATCCTTTGGTTTGAAAAGTAGACACCATGTCCTTTTGGAAGGGGATATTTCTGTATGCATTTCATCCCCTTCCTCTAATACCAAAGGTCCTTTTCAGGATTCAACAAGACCAACAAAAAATCTTGCTGGTGCCTCCTTTTTGGCAAAGACAGCACTGGTCTCCCCTCCTCCTACATTTAGCCAAGGGCCATCACCACAGGTTGCACCACAGTGTGGACCTACCTACACAGAGCAAAGGATCACCTGATACAACCACACTTGTCAGCGCTACAGCTGACACTGTGGGTGATAGGATTCTAATTCCCTTCAAACACCTATTCTTAGAGGACGTGCTCAGGGTTTTCCAGGAGGCCAGAAAACCCAATACAAGAAAACCTTGCGTTTCCAAGTGGAAAAGATTTTCACTCTGGTGTCTCTGTAAGAACGAAGACCCAATGACAGTGGAAATCCAAGTGGTTCTGTCTGTCTTGTGTGAATTGATCTCTGCTGGCTTACTCCTGTGTCAAAGCACACATCAGCTGCTGCTGCTTGTCTGCCTCTTTCTCCTCTCTAGCATCCAGATTTGAGGTGAAACCATTCCTTAAGGGCATCCATATTAGGTCTCCCAGGAAACCTAGTCCTCCTCTTTGGGACCTTAATTTTGTCCTAGAAAAACTGTCCCAGGCCCATTTTGAGCATATATTCTCAGCCTCCCTCAAACATTGCTGTTGGAAAACTGTTTTACTAGTGGCCTTGACCTCAGCCAGAAGGGTGTTGAAGCTTCAACTCTCCCCCCTTCTTGGTATTTCATAAGGATAAAGGGTATCCTTGAGAACAAATCCTTCCTTTATGCCATACGTGGTTAATGAGTTACCCTTAACCAATCCATCCAATTCCCTACTTTCTTCCCTTATCCACAAAACCACGGTGAGAAGGTACTACGCTCCTTAGATGTACACAGACAACTTAGGTTTTACCTGGACATGACTAAAGCTGTCAGGAAATCTGATCAGCTATTTGTGAACTTTCATCCCAGGGCTCTGGGTTTACCCGTTTCAAGCAGACCATTTCTTTTTGGATTCCAAAGACTGTTTGCCTTTGTTACACACTCCATGGAAAACCCACTCTGCCAGGGCTGTGGCTTCCTCTAAGGCATTCTTCAAGGGCTTAAATAATGCCATCCTTTGAAGCAGCTACCTTGTCTTCTATCCATACCTTACCAAGCACTACAAACTGGATGGCATTTCCAGATCCAGAGCTGGCTTTGCCAAAGCCATTTTACATGGCTTCATTGAGAGCTCCTCAGCTCCTTTCTCCTCCCTTGTGTTTTGGCACTCAACCTCAGGTTAAGGATATTGCAGCAAGTGAATAGAAGGGACATAGCATAGTTGTGTAAAATCTTACCATAACCATATATGTCCTTCTCCTCACTACTGCAGTATTCTATCCCTCCCTTCTTGTCCCCTGGACTATTGTCATACTTGGATGTACTGATCTTTTGTATCCTTAATCTGGCATGCCTGCTGGGGCATTCAGTTCTGAAGATGGTACATGTATACACTGCTTTTATGGCCTACATCCGGTAGCAGCCTACATGCAACATCCCTTGTATACTGGCTGATGTTGGGTCACCTTCAGGAGGGAGATCCCTCAGGTTAAGAATACTGCAGCAGTTAACAGAAGGACATCTGTGGTTATGGTAAGATGTTACACAACTATTCTTTATACAGCCTGGAACTTAATTTCTTGTGGCAGCATGCTCTCTTTCCTGAGTGGAGTACAGCAGATCATTCTTTTGGTTTAGTTGGTATGTCTAATGCAGAGTTCTTAAGTTACCCGCTTAAGAGCAGGATGCATAATTATCCTGTCTTGGAGTGCTTTTTCCACCTTTGCATAATGCTTAAGTATTGATCATTTCAACTCTCCTGGATTAATTCATAATTTGAAGTTCAAGGGATGTTTACTGTACATTCTGTTAACTCAGCTTATCAACAAATTTGGAAAAGCAAATGTCTGATTTTGAAGTAGGCTTCTGAATGGTATTTCATTAAAATGAATGAGTATTATGTAGCATGATTTGTCTGACTTCTGAACAGAAATGTACTTTGTGGGGTTACTTGTCTTAAAATTCACATCATGTGCTGGTACAATGCAATAGTCCTTGTCTCCCATTCCAGTCTTTATCTTTACCCCTCCCCCCACTCCCCACTGACTACTAATCAACTACGTCTTGACAAACTAACTTATTCCCTCATCGCTGAGATCATGAGTTGTCCAAGAGGACCAGTCATTAAAGTAGTCATTAGAGGGATGGTTTGAGGGTTTTTCTTATGCATTTCCTATGTCCCCACAAATGCTCAGCCAAATAATGGGATGGGAACCTGTAGTGAGCTGTCCACTCTGGACATCCTAACTTCCACTGGGGTTGTTGCGAGATAGCAGCACTAGTGCCCAATCCTGAAGCATGGGTAGTGTTTTTTTTTTGTCTTCTCTCTAGAAATCACGCCATTATAGTTTGGACCCCAAGTGTGTGCAGCCGTCATCCTGGGAGAGGTGATCAGGCCACACTCTTTCACTCCTCCTCTGTACTTGGCTGTACCAGTGCCAAATTTGCAAATCAGGGTTCCATCTCTCAGCACCATGGAGCCAGGCCTCTCCAGCCTTTCTTTCCTATTATTTAGCATGCAGGTGGACTTGCACCGGTGTCTATAGATGACTGCCAATTACTTAGTGTTGATTCTCAATTTAAGACATTTACTCTCATGTGGTTTCTTAAACTAGTCTTAAGCACCCATTTTGGAGGCATATAATGTTAGTTATGTATTTTCTGCCTCCAACCCATGTGTGCCATCTTGGCCTAAATAGCTCTGTTTGCTATTCATTTATTCCAGGGAGTAAAGTGCTCTGTAATCCCAAGTACTGGTAAAGACAGCAATTGATGTGAAAGCTTGGCCAGATGAACTCTATTTTTATTTCTTTTTTGCTTTATATTTTCCTGCATTGCCATTTACTTGGTTTCATTTGTATGGATGGGCAGGTGCATGTTTGTTTATTAAGGAGAAATACTAAAACCAAGATAAGCTTGAGTGGCTTTTGCTGCATATAATGCATTATGAATGAATAGCTGCTGCAGTCATCAAGAATGTCTCAACCCAAAGTATTTATGATGCCGCCCACTTGGACTTCATGCTTATATTATGCAGGCTATAAGCTATATACCAGGTATAAAAGTATGGCATTCTTTGCCACTTCATGCTGCTTGGTACTCTTCCACTCTTCTTAGGAAGGTCCTGCAGCAGTGACCCTTATGATAAGACATATTACTGCTTTGAGGGGACACTCACCTTAACTATAGATGTTCAAAGAGAAGGAACATTGCTGCCAAAGAGGGTCCCTACCCCTCTTTCCTATCTCACTGCCAGTGTCTTAAGTCTTCTTGCTCCTTATATTGTACATAGTTTGTTCTGAATCATAGGGTAGTTAGCCTTGGATGGTGATGTCCCTTGTTTCATAGAGTCATATTACCCTTTAGTGCATTTTGCAGAGGAATCTGTAGACACATCCTGTTTACTTTTGGGTATTTGGTAGGCAGTACTCTCTATACTTTTATGTTTGAAACAAGAGTAGTTGGTGCTAACAGCCAAACTGCTAGGTGCTAGCCCATAAAAGAACAGATGGTGGTATGTGCTACCATCTTCTTTGGAGCATAAGAGCAGTATTTAGCTGGTGGCTTTGGAGTCCATAAGATGCCTATCCAGCCTTTTTTTTACTAGTATTTAGTGTGCAGGATCATATACATATTTAAGAAAACACATTTAGAAGTTCTTGCCATCCTTTACAAACTCTTGATAGTGCTCATTTTCTTTAATTGTAAACTTGCTACTAACAGCTGTTATCATAAGAGGTACCCCCCCCCCCCCCCACACACACACACACACACACACACTGTCTGATTTTCACTTCTGGCAGAAAGACTGATGTATGCCTGCAGTTTACTCACAGCAAAGATACTTTTACTTCAACATCTATGGTTATGTTAAGTGGCTAATGCAGCAAGCAGTGTTCCCCTTCTTCCTCTTCCTGTAGATGAGAATCTTTCTCCTTTCAGTGGAACCAGACACTGATGTATGAATTTTCTCTTTTTACTTAATCCAGCAGCAGTTATACTTCCAAGCAAGACATGAAAATTTTAATCTGAGATTTGTACTGCTGTGTTCTTTGCAAATGACGTTTTTCATTGCAAATGAGCCTGATCCCCCCCCCCCCCCCACAGCCATTACCTCTGTACATGTCACAGCTAACCCACCAAGAAAGCAAAGTTTTTATTTCTCAACATAAAAATATGTGAACCTTTCATTATGGATGTAAACTTTTGTTTCCTAACAGCACTTATTTTTCTCTAGCTGTATTAAATATTTAAATGAACCAAAAGGACCTAGTGCTGGCAAACTTTAAATATTGAAATACAAGAGATTTGTTTTGTTGGCACTGACACAAGGATTAGATACTCTGCTTTTCTCATATCAAGATTTTTATACTGCCTCAGGCTGCAGCAGATATCCTCCTATTCATATGCTGTTGTATCCATAACATCAGGAAGTTTGCCTCTGGTAAACTCTTGTACAGCCGGCCATTATACAAAAGTTAAATGTTATTGCTAGGGTGCATGTGACATCCTGTGTCTCTCCTTGCGGATGTCGGTTGTAAACAGACGTCTGGTATAAAGTGGACATCACACAACCACTTCAGAACTTTTCTGGCGCCTGTATGACTGCCAGCTCTGGTCATCGCTCTCGGATAAAAGTGACTTTGCACCGTCATACTTCAGATAAGTACCCCATAGGGGCTTTTTATTATTTGCTTGCTACTGCTTTGGGTTTGTCAGGTTGGAAGGGTAAATGTAGGTGTGGAAGGCAAATTCTACATAAGGATTCACATGAGCTCTGCCCGTTTTGCCTAGACCAAGAACATGACCATACTTCTTGTAGTATTTGTCAGACTGTCATCTCCAAAACCCTTAGAAGCTGCTTAGCAGCTTTGAAACTCTACCTAGAGAATCAGAGACTTAAACGGTTAGCTTCTCATATGGATCCGACGTCGGGTTCCTTGGATGAATCTCCAGTCAAGAAGGAGAAAAAGTCTAGGCCTGAACCAACTGCTGCTCCCTGCACTCCAGCCGTATACCTCTCGAAGCTGGTGAAGGCCCAGTGTCCCGAGCCAGAGTCTGTGGACCTTCCATTGGCGGATGGCCCAGAGGAAGCTCGTACAACACCTGAGGTTCATAGGTTGGTACTAGTCTATCGGCCCTAGGGCCTATACAAGCCTGGCCCTAACAATTCCCTGGCTATTTCTTCCCACAGTATTTACTTGCCTGGACCCCTGTCTAGCAGGGTGACTGACGTGATCCCCGGGGTGAATTTCCTATCTCCCATCCAGTCATCAAGGTTCCTTTTGAAGAGGGCCAAAGAGGTGCTCTGCTTGACATGTATGGGCAGTCTGTTCCAGAGTCTGGGGAGTCTCTGGGTCAGGAACCTATCCCTCCAACAGGTTTTATTCATTGTGATGACAAAGTTTAGATCCCTGGAGAGCGTGTGTCTCTGAGGGATTGGGATTTCTTTAAGTGTAGCATATCCAATAGCTCTGGGTTTGACATGGCCTTGTATGTTAAGCAGAGATCGCCTCTGAGTAAACTATATGTGACAGAATATAGGTGGAATTTTTTTAGACGGTCAGCATAGGGCATCTGCTTCAGGCCTGTGATTCTTTTAATGAGATATTTCTGCATTTTTTCCAGTTGTTGCAGATGTCTTGAGAGGTACATACCAAATGGTGCTGTATTCTATAATGGGTCTAATGAGGGATAAGTACAGTGGGACAATGACCTCCTTTTTTCTGGGTGAAAAGCCCTTAGTGATGAGGTGTACCACATAGAAGGATTTCCTGACTGCTGTGGCGATGTGGTCATCGAAGGTGAGACCACTGTCCACCTGTGTCCCTAAGTCTCTTATCGCACTTTCGGTGTTTAGTGTACTGTCACCTATGTGGTAATTCACAGGTACATGTTTTTTCCCAAAGGGGATAACTGTACATTTCTTGGCATTGAGCTTGAGCCCATGGCTCTGGCACCAAGCATCTGTTTCTGTAAGGCCCTTTTGTAGAATATCCACATCATCTGGGGATTTAATAATGGGTCCCAGTTTGCAGTCATATGCCAACTTTGTTAGCCAGAGTCCCTTAGTGTTGGCCTGTACTTCAGAGAAGTAGATGCCAAACAAGAGCAGTCCCAGGACTGAACCCTGAGGTACTCCACTTGTCTTGAGCTGGATTTGGAGTCCCGGAAGGATTCGCAGGAGTCTGATTTAGTCGCCGAGGGGAACCAAGGTTCAAAATTTCCTAGGGCCCGCATGGGGTCTTTCAGATTGTTATGCGAGAAGACGTAGCCTCTGATGTTGAGTGCAGGCTGGCGTCTGACCCTTCTATCCTTCATCGTATATTCGATTCTTCGACAATGGAGTCACTTAAAATGAGAAAACAAAATACTAAGCATATTTCTCACTCTCAGTCTACTCCTCCCGTCAAACAGCCTCTGCATTGGCAGGCATTCACCCAAGGCTTTCTAAACGCCTTCTTGGCCTTACGTCAGGCTGAGACTTTGGTCCAAGCCCCTTCGGTCTCTACCCCTAAGGGATCTGCCCCGATGTCTGTTCTGGAGAAGAGGATTAATTAGATGATGAATCCCTCACTTATTCTATTCAAATTACTTCTCCTCTGATATGCTTCCCCAGAGGAGGAGTCTAATGGCACAGCCTCCCCTGGAGAGGACTTCACCTTTGGTGAGACTATTACACAAATACAAAAATGTTGTGTAGTCCAATCTCATCTTCATTTTTACATATGGGGTTCAAAGCCGATCCTCGGCTCCAACTCGGCTGATTTACAAGCTCGAAGACTTCCTGTTGGCTCGTGGCTAAGCAGGTATCTCATAGTGCACCAGTACAAACCCCAGATCTCGTTTGCCATGTCGACGAGTTCGGTCTTGTTTCTCTTGGCTCTGACTAAGTGGCAAATTCTTTCTATTTACATATATAGTATTAGAGTTAATATTGTGTTGTTAGGGTTGCTATTATCCTAGGCAGTTGTGTTGTTTGCCCTTTTGGTGCAATCTTAGTTTAAACTTGTTGTTAGTCTGGTATCCTGTGTGCCAGTTTAGAGTTCCTTGTAGGCCCTGTTGCGCCTTGTTTTTTCTATATTAGGTAGAGTGTTTGGTTTTGGCGGTTTTCCGATGGTAGTTAACAGGGGCTCCTGTTGTTGTTTCTTACCGTTATTGGGTCTCCATTTGACAGTCAGCTTAGTTTCTTCAGTGATTGTATTTTTGGTGGTGATCTGCTTGTTAATTACTTAGGGTTGGAGTTTCCTTCCCTAGTACACTAGTTATTATTATTATTATTATTAAATTTTTACTAAATAGAGTCATTACAGCTTCTGTGTGCGTGAGTTTTTTCCCCTTTTCTGGTCTGTTTAAATTAGAAGACCTAGCTTTCTGTTCCACCGGGCTAGACCTGTTTAAGTTATAGGCCCTAGTCCTCGTGGTACTTCCTTCTGTAGGGCTAGGCTCGTTTTAGTTAGAGGACCTAGTCCTCTCCCCCTTCTTCTTCTTCTTCCTTTCCTGGGTGTTGAGTGTGTGTGGAATGTCTAAAGAGAGAAGGAGCACAAACCTTCAGGTTTTAAGAAGTGCATGAAATGCTCCCAAAAGATGTCTTTAACGGATGGCCACCGTAGCTGTGTCTACTGTTTAGGGGCTATCCACTTGCAGGAATCATGCTTGTTCTGCCATGCTTTCTCTCCTAGGGTGCTACAGGAGAGAAATAACAAGCTTATACTCAAGGGTCTACTAAAACCATCCTTTGAGGAAGTTCTATCCAGTTCTTCGGCTTCCTCCAAGTCTGGCAAATCTAAATCTTCAAAAAGGCCTTCTCCGGCACCGGCTGGTGTCTCGGAGCCGCCTCCTAAACAGTCAGAATCTGCCTCCTTGGCTCCACAGCCTTCGGAGCCGAAGGAGAGCACCATTATGGTGTCAGAGCCGGTTCCAAGTGTTTCGGAGCTGACCTCTGAACTGATTGAATCCGCAGTTGAATCTGCTACTCGGAGCCGGTCTGTCGATTCCCTACCGGTTTCCTTGTTACTGAAGTCTCCAGTGCCCCCTAGGTCAAGATCCCCTACTATGAGCCTTTCGGAAGAAGATGTGGAGAGGGTAGTGTTGAGACTCTTGAAGTCATCTGCTTTACCAAAATTATTGTTGGCTCCGACCCAGTCTGCTCCGGAGCCACTCGATCCAGCTTTGTCCTTGTCTGCTATTCCTCCTCTGAGCCATGTTGGCCCTTCGGAGCTGGAGTGCTTGGTGCCACCGGAGGAACTATCAGTTCCAGCTCCTTTGTTGCTGCTTTGGAGCCGGGTTCGGTACCGACATGCTCGGTGCCGTCTGTCGTGTCCAGGGGCCGAAGGTCTCCTGTTGGCACCGACAGGGAGGGATGGAATCTATCTTCGGTTCTGAGCCTTCCTCTCGGTGCGTCGGCCAGGGTGAGCTCAGAGCCGACAGCTCTGGCTCCGACGTCAACCTTTGTCTCTTTGGAGCAGAGGGAGGTCTTCAGAGCTGGAGAGGTCGGCGTTTGAGATGATGAGGAGCGTGCTGTCTCATTCTCCAGCTCCTACCAGTAGTACCAGCACTCTCCCCCAAGAGCACCCACTTCGGTCTCAGCCCCTACTCTCTCCAGAAACAGCAGAGACCCTCAGCCTCGGGAGCCATTGGCTGTTGGCCCCCACTCTTCCGAGGCCTCCCCGGAATGTCCTTTCAAGGAGCCTCCCCGGAAGAGGTTATGTAAGAGGAAGCATGTTGACTCCCAGGATGAGTCTTTGACATCGGACAATGACCTCGAGGAGTCGGAAGGGTCCCCCAAGTTGTCCTCTGATGTCTCCTTTGTGGACATCCTGGAGATCCTTAAGCAGAGGTGCGACTGGCCCACTGTCAACCCTTCTGATGAGGAGTCTGTGTACCTGAAGGCTTTTGGGTCTCAACCTTCTGCCTCTTGGGTGTCTCCACCTTTTGAAAAACTGATGGATCTAGTTAGTCGAAAAGTGTGGGATACTCCTGATGCCATGGAGCCAGTCCCTAGGAGACCTAATAAGTTTCTGTCTGCCCCTCCTGGTAAAGAGTTTTTGTCTAAGGGCATTCCCGTAGATACCATGGTGGTGGCAGCGGCCACAAAGAAGAAGCTGGCAGAGACTTCTTCCTCTGTTCATCCGCCAAACAAGGATTCTCGACAGATGGACAGATTTGGGAAGTGTATCTTTAGTTCAGCGGCATTTACCCTTCGATCATTGAACTATCTCAATCACTTCACGAGATTGCAGAGGGATTTCCTCAAGGAGTTAGGAAATTCTATACAAGATGCATGTACTGAGGAAGTCCCTGACAAGATTTCTGCTCAGTTGTTCACCTTAAATCCTATAGTTAACTCCTCCATGCGGCTTATCTCCTATGCCGCTGATGGGGCGAGTAGAGCAGCGGGTTCAGGAGTTGCCCTGAGGGTTCACTCCTGGATGCGCTTGTGTAATATTGCGGAACTGTTGGTCTACTTTCACCAACGCCCCATTTGATGGTTCCTCATTGTTTGGTTCTAAGGTGAAGGATACACTCACTCGGTGTGAGGAAGAAGGAAAGACACTTTCTGCCGTAGGAGTACATTTTACTGTTCCCTCTCGACCATACCCCAAAGGTCAAAGGGGTGGTAAAATGTGGTTCAAAAAGTCCCAGAGGGTCTTTCTGGACACATAGGGTGAACCCTCCTTCAGAGGCAGAGGAGGAAATGGAAGATGTCGCCCTAGAGGCAGGGGCGGTCCGCAGTACCAGCAAGGCCGTGATTCCTTTCGGGGATGGCCTTATCATTGCTCCTGATGTGGGGCCCGAATGCGTATCTCTGGGGCCAGTTAGGGGGTCACATTTCTTTGTATCCAGAAGCCTAGCTAAATATCACTCAAGACAAGTGGGTACAAACAGTTGTTACCAGAGGATATATCATACCCTTTTCCCTTCCACCGTTTGCTCCCAAGAAGATCCCAGATGGTACCACCCAATCACAGGGATCAGGCAACTGTGGAGATCAACAAGTTGCTCTTAAAAAGAGTCATCCAGTCTGTCCCAGCAGACCAGATAGGATCCGGAACTTACTCCAGGTTCTTTTTAATACCAAAACGAACCGGAGATTGAAGGCCAATATTGGACCACAGCAGATTAAACGAATCTGTGAAGGACAAGTTTCAAATGGTAACACTGCAGTCGATACTCCAGTTGTTAGGGAAAGACTATTGGATCTGCTCTCTAGATCTCCAAGACGTCTACTGCCATATAAAAATGGACAAGACATCCAGGAGCCATCTACGCTTCCAGCTGGGAGCCAGTCACTATCAGTTTCGTGCTCTGCCCTTTGGTCTCACCACAGCCCCCAGAGTGTTCACCAAATGCATGGCAGTAGTGACAGCTCACCTGAGACGTTGGGGATTCCAGGTGTTTCTGTATTTGGACGACTGGCTCCTGACCACTCCCACCAGGCATCTACTCCTCCAAAACAGGGACGCCAGTATTCAACTTTGTGCTCAGTTAGGGATCTCCATAAATTGGGAAAAATCTGCATTATTGCCCTCTCAATCTGTGATTTTTATAGGCGCAGAGGTAGATACAGTGAACATGACAGTTTGTCTCCCCACCAAAAGGGCACAAAACTTAATCTGTCAAATTCAACATTTTTTCTCCCGTTGCGGAAGGTCAAAGCGAAGTGGGTTCTTCAGCTCCTCGGGACTATGGCCTACACCATTGTATTAGTACCATTAGCCAGGTTGCACATGAGAATTCTTCAGTGGCTTCTGTCTTTCCCAATGGTCCTTCCAATATCTCCCTCTGAGTCATCCTATCCTGCTGACGTAATCATGCAAGAAGGACCTTCTTTGGTGGATAGCTCCCAACCAGTTGATCACAGGCGCCCCCCCCCCTTTGTTCCTGCCCAACCCGTTCCCACTGTGACCACGGATGCCTCCCAGATCGGGTGGGGGGGGCATTATCTCGGCAGGACTGTCCAAGGCACATGGCAAGAACACGAGGCTCATCTACATATCAATGTTCTGGAGATGAGGGTGGTGCTTCTGGCGTTGCAAGCACTTCAAGACCTTCTTCCTCTAGGGACTGTTGCGATACAATCAGACAGCATGTCGCTAGTTTGGTATATCAACAAACAGGGCGGTACCAGATCTTACCCACTCTGTCGATAGGCCATGCGAGTTTGAGAATGGGCAATTTCTTCCCAGCACTTTCTGGTTGCAACGCACATTCCAGGGACAACTAATGTGATAGCCGACAAGCTCAGCCGGGCGATTCTACTGCCTCACGAGTGGTCTCTGAAACGGGAAACAGTGGAACAGATTTTCCGAAAATGGGGACAGCCTTACTGCGACATTTTTGCCAGTCCAGTCAATCCAAATGCAGCAGCTATTTTTCCCTCATTCCCCCTCCGGGGAAGACAGCCAGAGACACTCTGGCTCACGATTGGCCCATGGGACTTCTGTATGCCTTCCTTCATTTCCAAACTGATTCAGAAAGCCAGTCAGCTGGGAAGCAAGTTGATCCTCATTGCTCCTTACTGACCTCGTCTGGTCTGGTTCCCCTTCCTCGAGCCTTTTCTCCTGGACGATCCTTGGATCCTGGACCCAACTCCAGATCTGTTGAATCACATGTCAGGTTCATTACATCCCTCAATCCATACCCTCAAATTGACAGCGTGGCTGCTCCAGTTCTATCCCTAGTCAAGCTTCATGATGTATCATCCTCAGTACCACATATTCTTATGTCCTCCCGTAAACCTTCGACTAGGAAGGCTGTATGGCAGTAAATGGAAACGACGTTCTATTTGGGTACAGAAAATCAATTTAGATCCCTACACTGCTTCTATCCCTGTGATTTTGAAATTTCTCTCCGAACTTTTTCAACAAGGATCTGCCGTTGCCACTATCAGAGTCCAATCGGTGGCAATTTCTCATTTTCACTTAGGGTTTCCGGGTACCAATTTAATGTCTCATAAGCTATGCAAGACCTGTTTGAAAGGAGCCACTGTTTTGAGACCACCGCTGCAAGAAACTGTGGCTTCTTGGGATTTAAATTTTGTGTTGTCCAAACTGACTTCTCCCTCGTTTGAACCTCCCCACTCATCTTCATTGAAATTTTTGTCTTGGAAGACTTTGTTTTTGGTAACTATTACATCAGCTAGATGGGTATCGGAGCTACACAGATAGTCTGTTAAGCCACCTTATTTGATCTTTCACAAAGACAGGGTGTCACTGCATACTAATCCCTCCTTTGTCCCCAAAGTTTGTTCCCCTGCTACCTTAAATCAATCCATAGAACTCCCAGTTTTCTTCCCTAATCACTGTAATGCAGCTGAATACCGTTTTCATCAGCTGGACGTTCACAGACAACTATGTTTTTATTTACATCGGACCAAGGAATTTAGGAAATCAGATCAACTATTCATTTCCTTTTCTGACTCCAGATTGGTCTTACCAGTTTCTAAAGTGACACTGTCTAACTGAATTTCCAGTTGCATAGCCTTTATCTACAGTTCGGAGGGCAGACCTTTACCCAGGATCAAGGCTCATTCTACCAGGTCGCTGTCTACCTCTGCAGCCTTTCAAGCCAGGGTCCCACTTGATAATATTTGTGCAGCAACTACATGGGCTACCTTTCACACTTTTATTACACATTACAAATTGGATTTAGCTTCCAGGGGTAGAGCATCCTTTGGCTCCATGGTGCTTAGGAGTATTTTCCAGGCGCTAGGGACGCTGTCCCATATGTAAAAATGAAGGTGAGATTGGACTACACAACATAAAGAAGTTATGTACTCACCATAACGTTCCATGTTGGCAGTCCATCTCACCCTTCATTTTTACGAACCCGCTCTCCTGCCCCCGTCCTAGAAGATCTGGAGATAATAATAATAATAATTTGGTTATCTTTGGTTGGGGACCCTTTAGTATTGGTTTGTCTCTGTTATGGTTATTTCTTCTAGTGAGCAGCAAACAAGATCTGGGGTTTGTACTGGTGCACTATGGGATACCTGCGTAGCCACGAGCCAACCAGAAGTCTTCGAGCTTGTAAATCGTCCGAGTCGGAGCCGAGGATCATCTCCGAACCCCATATGTAAAAATGAAGGGTGAGATGGACTACCAACATGGACCGTTATGGTGAGTACAGAACTTCTTTTTTCTTCAAGTGAGTCAGCAGCCAGGTCACCGAGACCCAAAAGAGATGTTATGAAGTACTCCAATTAGAGTCCCCTAGCCCCTCTGCTGTACCCCTCCCCCCCCGTACACCCTGGATGCCTTCCTGGCTGCTTCAAAAAAATCCCAATTCGCAGCCTCCTGCACCCAAATGCTTAGATAGAATCTATAAGGTCCCTGATGAGGCTAAATTCCTGTACAAAGTCCCATCTGCAGACCCTTCAGTTATTACTGTGGCTGCTGATAAAACGTCTAAATTACTTCCTTCAACCTAAAGTGGCCCACCCATTAAAATGCCTAATGCACATAAAAAAGGACCAACCCCTAAAAGCTCTATATGAAAAATAACAGTAATTAATACCAAAAACAAATATATGCTTATCAAATTCATGTTATCAAGGTATGTATGTTTTAAAATATGTTTCAACATATATATGCAATTGATACCTTATCCTTTAGATACACGCTAATTGCCCATATCTAATAACACTCCTCATAATCATCAGACTTTAAGGTCTAATTTGTAATTAAATGAAGGTTTATTATATAAGGCTGGGTGTTAGTTCATTTTGTGGATGTTTTTAAACTTGTTCTGAGGAAGTCCCATTTTATGTGAAGGGAAGAAAGCGCTCAGTTGTTGAATAAATATTTTTGATTCACTGTTCGAATGACTGGCTCTACATTTCTGGAATAGTACCAGGAAATCTTACCTGTCTAACTGGAAGAGATTTTCTATATGGTGTCAGGAAAAACAACTTACAACCACTGACTGCAGAGCCCCAAGTGGTTCATAGGTTCATAGGTTCATAGGTTCATACTAGGCTATCTGCCCGAGGACATTTACAAGCCTAGCCCATCGTTTTGTGGCTTACGCCACCCCTTAAGTATGGGGAACTATACCCATTATTTTGCTGTGCTTCTGTCGAGCAGTGACACTGAGGTAATCCCTGGGGTATATTTGCGATCTCCCATCCATTGGTCAAGATTTCTCTTGAACAAGGCCAGCGAGGTGCTCTGCCTCACATATACCGGGATTTTGTTCCACAGCATAGGGAGTCTTTGGGTGATGAATCTATCCCTCCAGCACGTCCTATTAATAGCCGTGTCGAGGTTTAAGTCTCCCGCCCTTGTGGCTCTGGTGGATCTAGACTTTTTGAGGTGAAGCACATTCATCAAATCTGGGTTTGACATGGCCTTGTATGTTAGGCAAAGGTCACCTCTGAGCAAGCGGTGGCGACTGAATAGAGCTGGAGTTCTTTCAGTCGGGCAGCATAGGACAGATTTTGAGACCCTTTATCCTTTTGGTGAGGAACTTTGTGGTCTCTCCAGCTGCTGCAAGTGTCGGGTCAGATACATTCCGAATGGGGCATTGTACTCAATCATTGGTCTGATGAGTGATGAGTAAAGGGAGACCATGACCTCCCTTGATCTAGATGAGAATCCCTTCATGATAAGGTGGGCAATGTAGAAGGTCTTCCTAACTACTTTAGCTACATGGGTGTCGAATGACAGACTACAATCAACCTGGGTCCCCAAGTCCCTGATAACTTCTTCTGTGCTCAGTGGATTGCCACCTATTTGGTAGCTAGGGGTAACCTTGTTTTTCCCGAAGGGTATGACTATGCATTTTTTGGCATTTAACTTTAGGCCATGGCTCTGGCACCAGTTATCCGTTTCTGTGAGACCCTTCTGAAGGATATCTGTGTCAGATGTGTTTTCTACTATGGCTCCCAGTTTGCAGTCATCTGCAAACTTTGTCAGCCATAACCCTCCTGTGTTTGCTTGTACTTGGAAAAGTAGATGCCAAACAAGAGTGGGCCCAGGACTGAGCCCTGTGGGACCCCACTTGTGACAGGCTTTGAGTCTGACATGGCGCCAGCAACTCTGACCCTGTGGGTTCTGTCACTCAGCCAGTTTGCAACCCATCTTGTGATGTATGGGTTAACATTTAAGCTGCTGAGTTTTTCAATGATACCCGAGTGAGGTATTGTATCGAAGGCCTTCGCCAGATCCAGGTAGGCTGTATGGACTGCCTTTCCCTCATCAATGGCTTTGGTGACTGTTTGAAAAAGTCAACCAAGTTTAAAAGGCATGATCTGCCTTTGACAAAGCCAAACTGGGTTGGATCCAAGGTCTGCAAATTCCCTATGTCTTTATTTATGAGGTCCATTATGATCCTCTCCATGGCTTTGCAGATAAGGCTTGTCAAGCTAATAGGCGGTAATTTCCAGGGTCGGTGGAAGCACCGCCTTTGTGAAGTGGGACCACAGTTGCAGTGCGCCACTCCTGGATACATATCCAGAGGTAAGACTTTGATTAAATAGCTGTCCTAGTTGTGGGTTTAATTCCTCATTGAGTTCGTGGAGCACACAGCCGGGGACACCGTCGGGTCCCATGGATGCTGTGCTTTTTGCTTTGGAGAGAGCAGTTTTAACCTGGCCGTTGGAAATGTTTGCGGGGCTGCCATCGTTTGGTATAGGTATCTCTCCTTTTGGGGAGGGGAGAAGTTTGCACTGAACCTGTCAGCCAGTATGTTGGCAATGTCTGTAGGATCAGTAATCTTCACATCATTTTTGACTAGTTCTGAGCATATCTGGGAGTTTCCTCCCAGGTTTCTAACATAGCTAAAGAATGCCTTATGATTGTCTTTTGAGTCTTTAGCTATTTTTCTCTCAAAATTTGCTTTGGATGATTTTATGAGAGCTCTTAGTTTTTACTTATAGTGATCAAGGGTGTCTTACCTTTTAAGGATTTTGCTCTATCTTGTAGCAGCTTTCTCCTTTGTTGTAGAGTTTGTTTATGGCTGGGGTCCACCAGAGTGGACGCTTGCCTTTGGTACAGAGAGTCTTTGTTTTGCTTGGGATTGCCTTATCCATGCAGTCCTGCAGGTGCTGGTAGAAGGCATTTGTGAGTGATTCAGCGGCTTGAGTACTGTTTTCCCGGCTCGGGGCCTTAAAGGAGACCACACTAGTCTTTAGAAGTGTGAAGTCGGCTTCGAGAAGTTTTACTGTGGTCTTTTTATTTCAGGTGGGGTGGGATGAGGACCTCCAGCGAGATTAGTTTGTGATCTGATCTCACCAGTGAGGGGTATACTTCCGGTGTTGAACATTGTGCTCCCATGTTCGTGATGATGAGATCGAGTATGTTATCTCCTCTTGTGGGGATGGTGACTAGTTGTTCCATGGCATTTGAGTTTATGAATTCCAGGAACTTTTGGGCTAGGGTGTTTGGGCTTGAGTAGTGTTCCCAGTCTATATTAGGGTAATTGAAGTCACCTAGTATGATGGTGTTTGGTGATACATTTATCCCTCTAGTGTTTTCAGGAAGGCCATGTGAGGTTCCTGAGTTTGTGAGGGTGGCCTGTAACATGCTACAATTTGCAGAGCAGTCTTGCCTATGGTTAATTGCACCTGGATGGTCTCCGATGCATCATGCGTTGCCACCAGTCTTGAGGTGTGGGTGTCCTTGATGAATATGGATACCCCCCCCTCCTTTCTTGGTATTGTCCGGATTTTGGGGCCGGAACGCATGATATGAGGTAAAACCTGATAGTGCTGGGGTGCTCTCAGGAGCCTTGAACCAGGTTTCTGTCACAGCACAGACATCGATGTTCTCCATATTGAGAAGGGCCTCGAGTGCGTGCATTTTGAGATTTAGACTTCTGGCATTGAGCAGCATTACCCTTAGTTTTTTCCTTTTTGTGTTCTAGGGTGGTAGGTTTAGAATTTGAGCCTTGCCTAAAAAGGCACTATGGGGTGGCAAGAGCCTTTGCCAATATCCGGAATCCCAGGGTGACAGGTGCAAGCCGTCCCTTGCTGCAGCGTGGCTTGTCCAGCATGTCATCCCAGGCAGACAGACACTGGATCCCCTTTGAATGACACCAGTGGTTAAGCCAATTGTTAAAGCTGATCATCTTATCTCTGTATTGTGGCATCATTCTTGGTGAAGGTAGGATACTGCTCAAGGTCAGGGTCATACCTGCCTGGGCTACATAATCAGAGAGCTCCTCAATGTCTCTTTTCATGTAGTCCAAGGAGGTGCGTCTCAGGTCGTTCACACCAGCATGGACAATGACTGAGTCATATTTGTACCTGCTGTTGAGAGACCTGAGTGCTTGCGTTATGTGGCGGATTCTAGCGCCCGACAGGCAGCTTACTGTGACCTTCTCCTTACTCAGTCTGGTGAGCGGACGTCAGTGTGTCTGATTATGGAGTCACCAATGACTAGTGTGTCTGGCATTGTGTTTGGCCTTAAGGGCTGTGACTGTTTGACACTCTGACTGTGAGGTCTATGTGTTGCAGGTGCTGTGTTCTGAGGTGGTGGTTGTTTGGGTGTCTGCTTAGGTGGCCTCTGCTGTTTTGGTAGATTTTTGTTCAGAGCCTCCGAGTATGTCTTTGTGTGTTTATGTGTATGATTTGAGGTTGTGATGGTACTATGTGAGACTGGGTCTATAGTGTGTGTGGTAACCTTCTCCTCCTGACTGGTCTTGCCAGTCCTATGTTGAGAGAGCTCAGCCTCCAGTTTGGCCGTATAGTTGCATCTCTCGCATGTATTTGTGTTTTGTGGGAGGAGGAGAGGGTTGTCTGTGTACATGAGGCAATTGTAACATTGCCTCAAAATTCCCAGGTTCACCAGCTGAGCAGGAGAGGACACTAGCAACTGATCCGTCGACATGCTAGAAGGAATAGACAAAAACTTTGAAAAAGATTCCGGGGACGTGGGTGACAGAAATGTGGGTTTGCCTTTTTGGGGTACTATCTATGACAAGAGTGCCGTATCAAGGTAATAAGTACTGTAGGAGCAAGTGCTAGGTTTAACAGATAGAGAATAGTCTACTTGGAGTCAAGTAGAGATGATCTTTTTAGTTATAGGATACGCTGATTAGATCAGTAGTATAGTTCGAGGAAGGTAGTTTTAAGGGAAAATTTGAAGAGTGTAATTTAGGTAGCCCTAATAGTTTAAATCTGCTTAACCGGAGCTGCCCTAGTGTGCAACAGTAGCAGCTCAGAACTTTCGCTAAATCAAGCAAACGCGTTTAGCGTTTTTATATCAGGGGGCTGAAAGAAGCTAGGAACTGGCCCAAAACGACCAATAAACTACAAGTTGCTGGCTGAAACCTCACAAAACTGGACCAACAGGCAGCTCAATGCTTCCCACTCCCACTGGATAGCAAAGGAACTTCCTCCTTTCCAAATTAGGTAAAGAATCAGTAACAGGAACTGCAAACAAAGTCCAGGGATCAGCAAGCTCTGAAACTGGACTAATCTAGCTTAGCAAGGCGGGAAAACAAGAGATATTTTTTGGTTTTTTTTTTTTTTCAAGAGACCTGTATGCCCTAATGAAGTCTGGACTATCCTACTTCTCCATTAAAACCCATCTATCTGCCATCTCAGCATGCCTGCCCATGGTACTATCTTTGGCTTCAAGGTTAGTCAAACTCTTTTTGAAAGGGGCACTACATCTCATGACCCCAAGGAAGCCCATTCTGCCTCCTTGGGATCTAAGTTTTGTCTTGAAAAAATTCTCTCCCACTCTTTGAACTGGCCAGAGACTGCTCCCTTCAACACTACACTTGGGAAAACTAGTCTGTTGTTGATCATCACTTCAACCAGAAGGGTTTTGGATCTCCAGGCCCTTATGGCCTCTTCCCCTTTTACTGTCTTCCACAAGGACAGGGTTTGCTTACGTACTAACCCACTCTTCATGCCTAAAGTGGTCAGTGAGCTGTCCTTGATTCAGGCTGCCAACCTTTTTTCCCCTCTCCACAAAACCTGGCAGAGAGGATGCTTCACTCGTTAGAAGTACACAGACAATTCAGATATTATTTGGCCAACACCAAACCCATCCGCAAGTCTGACAGGCTCTTCATCTCTTATCACCCAAAAGGCCTGCGGCACCCTGTTTCCAAGCAAAATATATCCTCTTGGATATCTAAAACCATCTCATTTTGTTACACAACCCATGGTAAGTTGCTCCCCTCTCCTGTCAAGGCAAACTCCACTAGGGCAGTGTCCTCCTCAGGGGCATTCCGTAAAGTTTGGACACAGCTGCTATTCTCGAAGCAGCTTCATGGTCCTGTGTGCACACATTCACTACGTACTACAAATTGGACATTGTCTCTAGGGCCAGAGCAGGATTTGCCAGAGCCATCCTTCATGGGTTTGTGGAAAGTGCATTTGGTCCTCCACCCCTCTCTTAGGACAGGAGCTTTTGCACTCTCCCTGATGTTATGGATACAGTAGCATATGAATAAAAGGACATAGTATTGTTGTGTAAGAACTTACCATAACTTTAGATGTCTTTCTCTTCTATATGCTGCTGTATAGTTTCCCACCCAGCCTTTCCCCTCACACTTGCCTGGCTCCTGGATACCCAATCCGTAGCCGCTGATTCCAGTGGCATTTAGTTCTGAAGTGGTTGCGTGCTGATGTCCACTTTATACCTGATGTCCGTTTACAACCGATGTCTGAAGGAGAGATGTGGGACGTCACGTGCACCCTAGCGGTAGCTTTTAACTTTTGTATAATGGTTGGACGTATGAGAGCTCACCAGAGGCAAACTCCCTGATGTTATGGATACGGCAGCATATAGAAATGGACATCTAAAGTTAGGTAAGTTCTTACACAACAATACTATCTAGCTTACTCATTAACCAAAGTTCACATTTTTACAGTCCTTGCTGGTCTTCTGTCTGTCCCACAAATGGCAGCTATTCTACCATTAAAGCCTTCCCTAAGGGATTCTTTCATGTTATGCCTCCAGCAAGACAGATCTGCAGTCCTTATGATTTTACTTTTATTGGCACAGATAACTTTGTTTTTAGGTGCCAGCTGATTCAGCAGTGTTAAGATACCTCTCCTGAAAGGTAGTCCTTTATAGCTACAGCTATGTCTGACAGAATAATGTCAGAGTTGCAGGATTTTATGTGTAAAACTAGATTACTTGGTATTACACCATGACAGAGTGCATTAAAAAAAAATCTACCTTGTATGCCAAAAGTGGTTTCTTCAGTGACTCCCTATCAATCCATTCAGTCACAGTTTGTGTTTTTGCAAATTGTCAGTGTGGTAAGAGAACTGCCTTACTCAGTGTTTGTAGGCAGCTGAGATACTGTTCAGCAAGGAATAAT
Source organism: Protopterus annectens (assembly GCF_019279795.1). Lineage (NCBI taxonomy): Eukaryota > Metazoa > Chordata > Ceratodontiformes > Protopteridae > Protopterus > Protopterus annectens. Next base: position 259,906,398 of record NC_056750.1, on the reverse strand, counting down.
TGTTAGAAAGAGTCCTGAATGTATGGTTTACAGGTATAAAGCTCTTAAATCTAAATCCCAGATGACCTGAGTACATGTAGCACTGTTAGAGCTGAAAGAATTTGATGAGGTTGTAAGCAGCTTACATTGACTCCCTCATGGGGGGGGGGAGTATAATAGAGGTCCACTGTGCTGCAACACAGGATCCTGCTGGAGGACAGGAGAATGATGCACAGTGGTATGCCAGGGACAAGTCTGGCTTCTGCAGTAGGTCCTGTTATGGGGTATAGCTTCCTGGGAAGGATGTGTGGAAGTGTGCACACCCTAACATTAGAACAGGGCATTGAAAACCCTATGTCAGCAAGAGGCCATGGTAGGAAGACATTAGTGTCTCTTTGTCTGCGTCAAGTCCCACATCCAGTTAGGATTAAACAAATATGCCTAATTTGCAGAGAGAAGGTTGATTGTCAAGTGGATCTAGATAAATAAAAGTAAAAAAGGCTAAAGAAGTCCAACCAGTCAGTAAACCTATTCTATAAATGGTGCATACACCACATTGATTTTCTGTGATACATATAATAATTTTTTTCAAGGTACAGTGAAGCTCATTCTGCTAAAGTAGCAATCACGTCAACAACATATTTCAGGAATGTGTTTTCAACTACTATTTTAAGAAGTTGCAAATTGGCCTTCTCTTTTCACATTTGCAGAACATTATAAATGGCATAGACAGTCGAGAGGTAGGGCAGGTATTGGTACAGCCATGTTTCATATGATCTTGTAGCTACCTTTCTTATCAAGTAGGGTAATACTACTTGGAAATGCATCCTAATGTTAACATTTTTTGATGATGACCCTGCACAGTAAAAGGTAATGTACATTTTTGTATAAGCATACTTATCGTAACAGTAGATTTTCAAGGGAGTGGTAATTGTAAAAGTGAAACTTACCTTCCTGCGCCTCCCTGGAAAAATTGTAAATCAGTCTTTTCTTTAAAGTACATTTGCACAGTCGTCAATTATTTTTGATGTAGTTTCATAATTTAATTAAGGAGTAACCTTTTGCAATCACAAGCCCTTGTGAAGCTTTATAAGGAGCTTGAAGAACTGGCGAGTTCTTAGCAATGTTAACATTATATGGGGAGCTATGTGCAGAAGTTATTATTTGAAGAAATATGGACGTAAGACCAGCACTGGTCTTAATAGGGGCTTTTCCAAAGTTGGCAAAGTTTCTGATTGGCAAAGAAGGGATATCATGATATACACTGACCACTCCACAGAGATCAGTTATCATAACTATACTTAGCACTCTACTGTCCTTTCCTTCAGTTTGCTTTTGGTGGGCATCACTTGCAAAACAACGTGCTGCTATTTGTACCCTAACCTGGGTTCAAGGTGTTTACCAGGGTGCTAGTACTGTTCTAAAGGTTTTGGAAGGAGAGTGAATGAATTCCATGTTACCGTTTTTGTATGACTGACTTCTGATGACCCTATTGAAGGAGTAGTGATAAGCATCCCTGCCTTGGAAGCTTTTGTGGAGACCCTTGTGGTTTTCATTATTTGGGAAAAGTCTTTTTTTTCTCCTAACTCTGAAGACTTGTTTCCCTAGTGCAGAATTCAGCACTTTTCAGTGTTGTTTATTCCTGTCTTTGGAGAAGGCTGATGAGATTATAACCATGGCAGTCTGGGTAAGGATGAAGAAGGGAGCTGTAGGCACAGACTTTTGTGCACCTCTTGAACCGTCTGATGGCCACAGTCTTCACAGTGCCTTTTGCCCGGTTAAGATTATGAATGTTGTAATGGCCTTTGAATTGTCAGTGTCTTTGCAGAGCAGTCACATGCTCATATACCATTATTTTGATGTCACCCCCTTGTCTCTGGACTTGAGTGGCCGAGGTTTACAAGTGTTCTCATTGTGGGCCTCCTCTTTCTTCTGCAACATCCAGCAGTAGTCCTTACAATGGACACCTCACTGGCAGATGGGGAAACATATAGGTCTCCATTTCTTCATAGGAAGCACACCCCCTCAGAACTGTAACTTTACATTAAACCAAATGGAGCTTTGGGTTGTGTTTCTTGCTGTAATGGCTGTGGAGGAATGCTCAAGACCAGGGCACCTCCTGTTCCACTCAGTCAGTCAGTCTTGATGTGGTGTGTTATGTGAATAAACAGATTGGCATGTGTTTATGCCCTCTTTACAGTGTTGTGATATGATTGGACAGTGGACCATAGATGAGAGATCAGTTTGACAGGATTTTACTTCTTGGGAGAAGTGAATGTGTTGGTAGACCTTGTGAACCACATCAGTCCTTTAATGGAACTTAAGATTCAGGGCGTCTCTCTGATTATGATTTTTAGAAGTGTGTCATCCATAGAGCTTAGTCTGAGCACGATAAACTATGGTCTTCCTGTTTTGTTCTGAGTTCTCCATGTAAAAGGGAAGTTGATGAACATGTTTGCAATTTCCTATGACTAAGAATCTTCACCTACATCTTTTCATCCACTACCTTTGATCTACAGAATATCACAGAATTTAGAGTATAAAGACTGAAGTTCATTCTTGTAGCAAAGTGTTGGCTTAAGAGTATTGTGGCTTCAAGCTCGTAGGACACTGGCATGATTGGAAACTGTCCTTATACAGGCCAAGGAAGTCTATATCAACACAGTCCTTTCACTTGCAGATGAGCATGATTTACCTCCAGCATCTGACTTAATTCTCAAACCACAGTCAGGTTCATTCTTCTGCCATCCGTGTTCATTCCAACCTTGTAGAGGGCCAAACGTTGTAGCCCATCAACACCTACTTAAGCAGCTACTTAAAGTAGTTCTATATCTTCACTTGCCTTGAAATGCTCTCCTCCTCCTCTTTATGATGTAGACATCATTGCTGACAATCTATCCTGTCCTGCACCCCCCCACACACATTTCTTCTGACAACCATACCCGTGCCCCACGTACTATGCCCACCCCCCACCGGGTGGGCACTGCCATTCCTTCATGCTACTCTGGCAGCCCCCCACTTGAGGCACTAATAGAACCCAGGGTGCCATTGCTTGAGCCAAAGTCAGGATTTTATCCCTCTACCCCAAAATGTCATCTTTTGAAAGATTTTGATGTTCTTCGTGTTTCACTGTTGCAGTCATATCCTGTAGGTTATCCCTGCTGTGGTATCCCTCGGCTGGCCCGATTGCCCAAGTCAGTATTATTCTGCGTCAGCAGCTGTCGCCTGTAGACTGATGTCAGGTCGTCCGTGCTATAAAGCAAGGCAGCCAACGCCATTACCCCAGTCTTTCTTGCCATGGGGGCCATAGCAGAAGCAGTTCGCAAGTGTGCCGGTCAGTTGCTAACAGAGTTCGAATTACAACTGAAAACGTCTAAAGCCAAGTACCCCATTGGGGATCCTTTTTTCTTGCACTAACCGATGTCCGAAAAAGTTAATTGTCTCGCCTGTGGAAATCAGATCCCACACCAAGACTTCTATTCATACTGCATCACTTGTTTAGGCCCAGACCACGACATCCCCCTTTGCTGGTTCTGTGCCCTCTTTAATGCGAGAACCATTCATCGTAGAGCTCTTATTGTAGACAGGTATTTCCGTCTTCTGTCTTCTCTTCACATTCCGAAATGGCATCTGCCAGCCAGCAAATCTGTAGACATTCCGAAAAAACGTAGAGATAAAGATAGAGACAGACCACACAAGGCTAAGCCTTTCGACAACTCTACCGCTAAGCAGGTAGTCAGTTCTCTGGAATTCATTGAGGCACTCACACGGCCCCTGATGTCCGATACGATATCTACGCAGGCCTCTACCGAGACTCTTTTGGAGTCCAGTATGCCACAGAAACTTCATCTTCCAAGCCTTTGGCTATCTCTGCCTCGGTTGGTTCAAGAGCTGCAATGCAGGTACCGGCTTCCGAGGAGACCTCTCGCAATACCGTATCTAGACAAAAATCGACGTTTTCTCATCCGACTACCGTTTCTGTCAGACTAATATATACCCTTAGGCCTAGAAGCCAGGCCACTCCTAGAAAATCTGCCTCTAGCCACCATCTTGCTCCTGCTCCACCACCCCAAGCCCAAATGCTTAAAATGGCGCAGGATGTTTCTCCCTTATCGGGGTAGTCAGGCCACATCTCCTAAAAGGAAAAGACACCCTTCTCCTGAAATTGACCGAACAAGATTCTGAAGAATCAGATTATTCAGATTTTGAAGAGCAAGAATAACTTCTGACTGCTTATGAGGATTAAGATGCAGAGTAATCCATTCCTTCTGCCTCCCCACCAGAAGACCTTTCCTTTGGGGAAAACCTTCACACCATCAGGGAACACTTCCAATGGGAATCTCAGGACTTCCCCCAGTGTAAGAAAAGACGGAGAGTTTCTGGACCTGCCCCAGCACAGTCCCTCGCCATCCCCCCTGTCTTAGAAGTGATGGATGATGTTTTCCATGTATCCAGCTTAGCCACTGACGCCCTCCCACCTGCTCCCAGTAAACCTAACTGGTATTACAGAGTACCGGATTCTCACAAATACCTGTGCAGAAATCCTGCTGCAGACCCAGTGGTCTTTACACAGGGACCTAATGGAGCTAAGACTAGTTCTGCCAAGAATCCTATTCCTTCTGACAAGTATTCCAGAGCTCTGGACAGGTGATGTAAAAAAAAGTATACACCTCTGCAACCTTGGCTATCAGAGCACTCAACTGCCGGTTCCCTATGTTAAAATATCAACAACACCCTTTGGAACTATTAAAGCAAAAGATTTCAACTTTTCCTGACTGTGCAAATTCAAAAGAGTTAGCAGATTTACTGCACTCTACTTGTCAAGTGGCCAAACACTCATTACACTGTGGATATGACACTCTAGAAGCCTCAAGCAGGGCAGCAGTGTCACAATCTGTCATTAGGAAACGCACATGGTTGAAGGAACAACCTCTCCCTGATCATATCACGTCTAAATTAATTGATGCACCCCTCGATAAGGATCGCTTGTTTTGGAGTAAAAGCAGAAGAGGTGCTTAAAAAGATGGAAGACAAAGCAAAATCTATGCAAACAGTAAAAGATTTCTTTCAGGTTCAACCTCCTAGATTAAGTAGGAACTTTCCTTCTAAGCACTGGTCCTTCCCTGCATCTAGCAGATGGGGGCAAGGTAAGCTTTGCAGGGACAGACCACCCAGGCCCGTATCCCAGGAACAACGGAGAACCAAACAGTGGACCACTTCCGCCCCAAAGACAGGGAGTTTTAACCCATCCTTCTGTAACAAAAACTCTCGACTCCCGCTCCCCCCTCTGCCCTCCCATCACTCACCAAAAGATAGGAGAAAGGCTCTCCCTCTGCAAAGAAAAAATGGCTTTCTATAACAAAGGACCAATGGGTCTTAAAGATAATTTTTTAGGGATACAAATTCTTTTTCAACAAACTCCCAATTCCAAGAGGGTACCCAGGCTTGCCTCCAAATCAGTGGGCAGAGGCATTAAAACAGGTCCAAACTGTCATATCCCAGGGGGCAGTAGATCCTGTCCCCTCAGATCAAACAGGCAAAGGTTTTTATTCCAGACTATTCCTTGCTCTCAGAAAAGAGGGCACTTTGCTCCCCATCCTGGATCTATCCATTCTAAACACCTCCCTGGTGGTCCCCAAATTCAGAATGCTAACTTTGCAGCAGCTGCTGCCTATGCTGACAAAAAATGCCTGGTTAGTGACCCTAGATCTAAAAGATGCCTACCTCCACATCCCCATAAGAGAATCATGCAGAAAATTCCTGCACTTCAGAGCAGGCTCACAACACTTTCAGTTCTCTGCTACCCTTTGGCTTATCAACTGCTCCCAGAGTATTCACCAAATGCTTAGCCCCGGCCATAGCAGTTTGCAGACAGAGAAATATACAGATTTACCCTTATCTGGATGAATGCCTCATTCAGGCAGAGTGCAAAGAAAAGCTGCTCCAGGACCTTCTCTTTTTTCAAAACCCTCCTAACTTCCCTAGGGTTCACCATCAATGAGAAGAAATCAAAGCAAACACCCTCCAGGAAGATCATTTTCTTGGGAGCACTGCTGGACACAGCATTCCAGATGGCCTTCCTATCCCCAGAAAAGCAGAGCTTCCTGCCTGTCTACTATACCCAGCTGGCTTCCAGAAGTCACCTCACTGCGAGGAAGTTCCTGTAAGCCTTGGGGTACATGACATCTTGCATCCTTCTAATTTCTGTGGCCAGGCTTCACATGAGGAAACCTTAGTGGTATCTAAAGAACCTTTAGTGTCAGCACTCTCAGCATCTAGAGACCTCTCTAACTCTGATCCCCTGTATAAGGCCCGAGTTTCTGTGGTGGGCAGGAGCGTGTGCCAAGAACAATGGTCTTCCCTTCATCCTCCACCACCGAAGCTTCAGACATTTCTTGGGGTGCTCACCTAGCAGGCAGGTGCCCAGCACCTTCCCTTGCACATCAATCAGAAGGAAATGATGCCAGTACAAAAGGCACTGACATCTTTCAAACCCCATCTCAGGCCAGGGGTTCTCCTTATCAAAACAGACAACACCACAGTAATGTGGTATCTCAGCAAACAGGGAGGGACCCAATCCTACCCTCTGTGCAGGCTAGCCATGAAGCTCTGGCTGACAGCCTCCTTCCTGGGATTACACCTAATTGCTCAGTACCTACCCGGTATCAACAACACCCTGGCAGACCACCTAAGCAGAAACTTACTGGACTCCCATGAATGGCAGCTCCACAGAAAAATCTTTGTAAGTCACTCAGGAGTGGGGAACTCCGGAGGTGGATCTCTTTACTTCGCACTTCAACCACCAGCTGAAAAAAATTCTGTACCAGGGAGTATCACCACCTAGTGTGGAAGGTCGTTGCCTTGACCTTCCCCTGGAACTCCCTCTTTGTGTACGTATTCCCTCCTCTGCCTCTTATTCCCAAGGTACTGATCAAGATAAGGGAGGAGAGACCAAAGGCCATCCTCCATGCTCCAGATTGGCCCAGACAACATTGGTACCCCTTACTGCGCAACTTGACATTACAGGCTTCCAGGCAGCTTCCCCTGATCTCAGACCACTTGACCCAGTTGGGGGGGAAATGCTGCACCCAGACTTGCAGACTGTCAGCATGGCTAATACATTAAAAGCAAACAAGGGGCCCCTGTTAAGCAAACAGGTCCTAGACATTATCACAGAGGCCAGAAGGCCCAGCACTAGAAAATCTTACGCAGGGAAATGGAAAAAATTCTGCTCCTGGGGGCAGTACCTCACAACCTTCCATCCCTCTTATCCTAGACTGCCTAGCGGAGTTACTCAATACTGGCCTCTCCTTCTCTTCTATTAAAATCCACACCTCAGTCTTTTCAGCTCATTTCTATACAGACCAGCCCCTCTTCTAACATCCTTTGATTAAACAATTCCTCAGAGGGGCTTCTAATATCGGACCTCCCAGAAGGTCACCCACGCCAGCCTGGGACCTGAATTATGTTTTGGAAAAACTAACCTTACTACCCTTTGAACCTGCTGCTTCCTGGAAGACTGCTTTCCTACTAGCTATCACCTCAGCCAGAAGGGCTTCAGAACTTAAGGCCCTCATGGCCATTGAGCCGTTCATCATTTTCCATGCAGACAGTGTCTCCCTGAGGACTAACCCCTCCTTTATGCCCAAGGTGGTATCTGATGTGACCCTCAACCAGGCCATACATCTACCCACCTTCTTTCCTAACCCTCAAAGCAAGGGGTAAAGAATTCCGCACTCACTAGGTGTGCACAGACAGCTTAGATACTACCTGGACTGTACTAAGCCCTTCAGAAAAGCAGACCAGCTTCTTGTCAGCTTTGCCCCAGGGGCAGAGGGGAATCCATTTCCAAGCAAACCATTTCCAAATGGATGTCACAGTGTATCCATTTCTGCTACAGACTACATGGGAACCCCCCCCCCCGCCAAGTCTGTTCGTACCCATTCCAACAGGGCAGGTCTCCACTTCCACAGCACTCCTCAGAGGCGTTCCCACCAGGGACATCTTGGAAGCTGCCATTTAGACTTCTGTCCACACCTTTACAAAACATGACCCTCATTTCTCTTGGGCTAGGGCAGGGTTTGCCTCTGCAGATGTTCTTCATGTTTCACTGTTGCAGTCATCACACTTGGGGTATCTGCCTGCAGGTAGCCCTCAGTCAGCCCGAATACCAGAGACTTAGTATTTCTGTGTCTGATGCTGTCACTCCAGGACTGACATCGGGTCATCAGGGTATAAAAACAGGCAGCCGACACCATTACATTAGTCTTTCTTGCCGAGGAGCCCAAAGCTGAAGCAGTTCGCAAGTGCCGTTCGGCCGCTACCTGAATTTTCGTTTACGAATTGAATAATCCTGAAGTCTTCTAAAGCTAAGTACCCTGTTGGGAATCCTTTTTTCTTGCTCTAACCGATGTCAGAAAAAGCTAACAATTCTCTTTCCTGTGGAAAGCAAATACTTCAGAGATTTTCATTCTTACTGCGTCACCTGTTTAGGCCCAGACCACGACATCCTTCTGTGTCAGTTTTATGCCTTGATTAACATCCAACCATTTGTCATCGGGCTCTCTGTTGATAAATTCTTTTGCGCTCGATCTCCGTATTCCAAAATGGCTTCGGTAAGCCATCAGACTACCGATATTCCGAAAAAATATAAGGATAAAGACAGAGACAGACCGCATAGGTCCAAAACTGCTGAAGACGCTTCTGTTAAGCTAGTCGCCAGTCCGCTGGTGCTCAGTGAGGCGCCTTCAAAGCCCCTAATGCCCACTTCATTGGATTCACAGGCCTCTACCGAGACCCATTCGGAGTCCAGTATGCCGCGAGACACTTTGACTATGGAACCTGCAGATGTCTTTACCTTGGATGGGTCCAGAGCCACTGAGCAGATATCGGCTTCTAAGGCAGTTCTTCGCTCAACCGATGTTCGACTCAAACCGACAACTTTTTTAACCAAAGCTATCGAGTTTCTTAGGCCCAGAGTGTGCACTACACCTAGAAAACCGACAACCAAAGCACATGCACCTGCTCTCATGCCACAAAAACAAATGCTTAGAATGGCCAAAGACCTTATTACATTGATTAGGGGAAGTCAGACTTCCCCTGCTAAGAGACAAAGTTCATTCCCCTTCAGCTTCTACAGACCAGGAGTCTGATGACTCTGAGATTCCTGATTATGAAGACATGCCCTTATCTGCTTATGGGGATTCAGATGCATTCCTTCTGCCTCCCCTCCAGAGGATTTTTCTTTTGGTGAAACCTTACATACCTTAAGAGAGCATTTCCACTGGGAATGCCAAGACTATCCTCAGTCCAAAAAGAGACTCAGAATTTCTAGAGTTGCCTCAGCACAGACCTTTAGCAATACCCCCAGTCCGGGATGTTGTGGATGATGTTTTTATGGAATCCAGTCTAACTCCTGACACTTTACCTCCTGCCCCTAGGAAACCAGACAGGTACTGCAGAGTACCTGACTCTCACAAATTCCTTTTCAAGAATCCTACTGCTGACCCAGAGATCATTTCCCAGGGGTCTAAAGGTATCAAGGCTACTACAGCCAAGAATCCCACCCCTTCGGACAGAGATTCCAGAGCTTTGGACAGTTGGGGTAAGAAGGTATATACCGCTGCAACTCTTGCTATTAGGGCATTGACTTGTCAGTTTCATATGCTGAAGTACCAGCAACATATTATGGAACTTATTAAACAGAAGGTGGCAACCTTTTCAGACTGTGCAGAGAATAAAGAATTGCAGGAGCTTATGCAATCTGCAAGCCAAGTCAGCAAGCCTACTTTGCAGTGTGCCTTTGACGTCCTAGAAGCATTTGCTGGGCAGCAGTCACTGGCTCTGTACTGAGAAGACATGTTTGGCTGAAAGAGCAGACCTTGCCAGTCCATGTCAAATCAAAGTTCCTAGACGCTCCTGTGAATAAGGACTGTTTGGCACCAAAGCAGAAGTGGTTCTTAAAAAGATGGAAGAAAAAGCCAAGTCTGCAGACTGTCAAGGATTTTTTGCAAGTGCAACCCCTAGATTCAGTAGTCATTGCCCTTCCAAACACTGGTCCTTTCAAGCCCCCTCCAGGCCTTCTCAAACCAGACCCAGGAGAAACAGACCACCCAGACTACAGTCTCAGGGTATGCAGAGATCTAAGCAATGGAGTGCCTCCACCCCTAAAGCAGGGAGTGGTAAGCCTCCTCCTTACAGAAAAAGTTCACAATGACTTATTTACTCCACTTCCCAGCCCTGCCCAATTGCTTGTGCCCCTAGGAAGAAAACATGCCCTTCATGCAAAAAACTGGATGTCCATCATTCAGGACCAGTGGGTCCTCAGCATTGTATCCCAGGAGTACAAATTCTATTTCCATTCACTGCCAACCCCAAGAGGGTTCCCAGATCTTCCTCCAAACCGGTGGGCAGAGGCTCATATCCAAGTACTTTCCCTGCTCAATATCAGGGCTGTTCAGCCCGTTCCTGTAGAACAAAGGGTTCAAGGATTCTACTCCAGACTCTTCCTGATACCCAGGAAAGAGGGCTCTTGGTGCCCAATCCTAGATCTTTCAGTTCTCAACACCTTCCTGGTGGTACCAAAATTCAAAATGCTTACCCCGCAACAACTTCTTTCCATGCTAGCCAAGGATGCCTGGTTAGTCACCCTAGACTTAAAAGAAGCCTATCTAGACATCCCCATAAGGGAGTCATGCAGGAAGTATCTATGTTTCAGGGCAGGATCTATGCATTATCAGTTCTCTGCACTTCCCTTTGGCTTATCTACTGCACCCAGAGTATTCACAAAATGCCTGGCTCCAGCCATTGCATACTGCAGGCAGAGAAATATCCAAATTTACCCGTACTTGGACGACTGCTTGATTCAGGCAGACAGTCAGGAATTGCTGCTGCAGAATCTGACATTTGTGAAAAACCTTCTCACTTCCTTGGGGTACACCATCAATGAAAAGAAGTCAAAACTGGCACCCAGTCAAAAGATTATATTCCTGGGAGCAAGGACACAACTTCCCAGATGGCATTCCTCACTTCAGTAAAACAAGTCTGACAGACTACTTCAAAAAAATGGCCACCAGAACCCAGCTATCCACAAGAAAAATACTGCTAGCCCTAGGGTTTATGGCCTCATGTGTACTGCTAATTCCATATGCAAGACTGCATATGAGGAAACATCAGTGGTACTTAAGTCTTTGGTGCCAACATTCTCAGGACCTGGCAAATGTCATTCCTATCATACCTTGTCTTAAGGACAGAGTTCCTTTGGTGGGCAGAAGCATGCAACCAGAACAAGGGACTGCCTTTTACTCAACACCACGCCACCCAGACCCTTACCCACAGACTCATTAGACTATGCCTAGGGGGGCACACATGGATGGGAAATGTATTCAGGGCTACTGGAGCCCAAGTTAAATTGATCTGCACATCAACCAAAAAGAGATGCTAGCTGTACAGAATGCACTGGCAGCTTTCAGATCCCTTCTCCTCCCAGGACAACTGCTAATAAAAACAGACACCACCACAGTTATGTGGTACATCAACAAGCAGGGGGGAACCCATTCCTACCCACTCTGCAGGTTTAGCCATGGCCCTGTGGAACATGGCCTTGGACATTCAAGTCCATCTGTAAGCTCAATTCCTGCCAGGCAAACAAAACTCACTGGCAGACGACTTAAACAGAAATTTCCTAGACCCCCATGAGTGACAATTGAGGCCCAGCACCTTCAACCTTCTGATTCAGAGATGGGGGACCCCAGAGTTGGATCTCTCTGCCTCCCCCTACAACCACCAGCTCAACAAATCCTGCACCAGGACTCCTCACAACAGGGCCTGGAAAGTGGATGCCCTATCTTTTCAGTGGGTGAATCTCTCAAGCTATGCCTTTCCCCCTCTGCCATTTCTCTCAAGAGTATTACTCAAGATAAAACAAGACAGACCAAGGACAATTCATATTGCCCCAGAATGGCCATGTCAGCACTGGTACCCACTCGCAGCCTGACACCAATGCCACCCTGTCACCTATGCCAGAAACCAACCCTTCTCTCTCAGCAAGAGGGACAGATTTTGCACCCACAACTGCAAACCCTAAATCTTGTAGCTTGATTTATTCCTTGAATTCTCCCCCAGCAACCCTAAGCAAGCAGGTGCTGGACATCATTCTTGAAGCCAGAAGACCCAGTACAAGAAAATCCTATGCTGATAAGTGGAAAAGGTTCTTCTCATGAATTCAATCTAAAGGAGAGGACACAACACTGCCCTCCCTGCCTCTTATCCTGGATTACTTAACAGATCTATTCCACCAGGGCCTGTCCTTCTTCTCCATTAAGATACATGTCTCAGCTATTTTGTCTCATTACAACACTGAGCCACCTCTCTTCTTGCACCCTCTTATCAAACAGTTCCTGAGAGGGGCAAGCAATTTAAGGCCACCAAGGAGAACACCCACCCCTGCCTGGGACCTTAACTTTGTACTGGAAAAGCTCACACTTCCCCCCTTTGAACCTGCTGCGTCAGCAGAGTTAAAATTCTTCTCTTGGAAAACAGCCTTGCTTCTAGCCATTACTTCAGCTAGAAGAGTGTCTGAGCTACAAGCACTGATGGCTGTGGAGCCCTTCATTATTTTCCATGCTCACAGGGTTTCCCTCAGGACTTAACCCTTCCTTTATGCCTAAAGTGGTGTCCAGTGTGGTTCTTAACCAATCCATCCATTTGCCAACCTTCTTCCCTAATCTTCAAAATAAAGGTGAAAGGATCCCGCACTCCTTGGACGTGCACAGACAGCTCAGGTTCTTCTACCTTGATAAGACTAAGCCCTTCAGAAAATCTGGCCAGTTACTAGTCAGCGTTGCAACAGGGGCAGAGGGCAAGGCCATTTCAAAACAAACTGTTTCCAAATGGATAGCACACTGCATCCATTTCTGCTACAAGCACCATGAGAAACCAACCCCTCAGGGGGTCAGAACATATTCCACGAGGGCAACATCTACCTCTACAGCATTTCTCAGTGGAGGCACCGTCAACAAGCATTACCACCTGCCTATGTTTTCCAAATCCAGGGCAGGTTTTGCTACAGCAGTCCTGCAAGGCATACTAGCCAGCCCTAACTCTTCTTGACTGCCTCCACCCTTCTTCAGCTTTGGGAATCTACCCAAGTGTGATGACTGCAACAGTGAAACACAAAGAACATAGTACAGTTGTGTACATTTACCATAAATTTAGATGCTCGAGTGTATTCACTGTTTCAGTCCTGGTTTCCCTCCCTCCAGCCCCCCTGTTTTTCTCTCTCTCCTCTCTATGGCTTTACTTACCCCTTCTGGGTTATTGGTATTGGTATTTACTTTTTACTGGTGGTGTTCTCCCCACCATAACTTAGCTCCCTATTTGGGGAGTTCCTGACATTTGGGGCAAGAAAAACTGATTTAATGGCATCGGCTGCCTGTTTTTATAACCCTGACGTCAGTCCTGGAGCAACATTATCTGATGCAGAAATACTAAGTCTCTGGTATTCGGGCTGACTGAGGGCTACCTGCAGGCAGATAACCCAAGTGTGATGACTGCAACAGTGAATGCACTCTAACATCTACATTTATGGTAAGTGTACACAACTGTACTTTCTGCAGGGATGCTGACCCATGCCTAGGTCTCTAACTAATCCTTCCACCCTTCTCCTCAGCTTTGAGATTCCTCCCACAGGTGATGACTGCAGCAGTGAAACACGAAGAACATAGTACAGTTGTGTAAACTTACCATAATTGTAGATGTCCGAGTGTATTCACTGTTGCAGTCCTGGTTTCCCCTCCCTCCTTCCCCCTTATATCCTCTTTCCTTAGGGAGACATAAACTTCTCATGGTGGCTTTTAGCCACCAGCACCACTTTACCATATTTCCTTGTGTTTCTGACGGGTTAGGGCAAGAAAACTGATGTAATGGCGTTGGCAGCCTTGCTTTAGAGCACGGACGACCTGACCTCAGTCTACAGGCAACAGCTGCCAATGCAGAAAAACATTGACTCTGGTATTCGGGCCGGCCGAGGGCTACCACAGCAGGGATAACCCACAGGTGATGACTGCAACAGTGAATGCACTCTTAACATCTACATTTATGGTACGTGTACACAACTGTACTTTCTTAGTAGCCATCATCCTGCTCACAGGATCTTTAAACCGTTGACTCTCTCCCCAAAGTAGTTTCAGAACTATCTGTAAGTATTTTTGTTAATCTTTTATGTTTTCATTATGGATGTTGGAACCAGTGAGGAGAGAGTCCTTCGTACTTGGCATTTACACCACTAGCACAGGTGGTGTCTGACGTGGGTGCATGTGTTCAGAAATTGTGCCAGTTCTTTGTTTCCTTTGCTCCAGACAGTGAAGAGATGCAAGCTGTTAAACCCCTTCCATATGGCTTGATGACTGTATTGTCTTGTACCCCCCAGAGAAGAATTGGCAGGTGGAAGATACTGCTTCCCAAGGGCATTACACCAGAGCTTTAACATTTTCTTGTGCTTTCCTCAAAAATGTTTCTTTTTGTGGGCATTTCAGATGCAGTCATTTGGACATTAGTTTCACACCTTCACCAAGTATTATTGCTTGGATCTTGTCTTCAGACGTTGGATCTCCTTTCGGCACATTAATGCTTTAGGAATCTCAGCCTTCTGAGTCCCTTGTCTTTTGTCCTGCCTCTGGTTCCTGCCTTACAGTTTATATGTGCTTGAAATTCTTCTCAACACTTCCCCACTGCAGAAGCCATATGATGTCCTAGAACAGCTATGTGCACTCATCATATCAGCTAATCTACAATGAAGCTTTTATCCAGTAGAGTATTACTTTTCCATCATACCTCTGCTGTGTACGGTCAGCATTAGCTGCCACTGATGGAGGTTTCTGTAAGTTCTTTAGTTATCGTTCTTGTGTTTTCTGATCTTCAGTGTTGCAGGTTGTTCTCACACAATGCTGGGAATCAGAATAAGTAGCACAGGGATTTTTTTTTTTGTTCCCTCCCAGCCTGCCAAATGGCATCTACAGGTTTGCTGGCCAGAAGTCTCTAAATGAAGAATGGAAGTACAAATCTGTCTGTTTAGAGATATAATAATTAAAAAAAAAAAAAAAAACACCAGTTATGTATGGGAGAAGGCCTCCTTCCAGATCAGCTGATATATGTCCAGGTAGTCTGTCAGGACCCTTACCCTTTCCACCTTGGCTGCAAGAACTGGCCCTTCTGCAGCTAGTTGGCTGATGTCCATTACACCACAAATCGCAACTACTTTCTTATTTTTTTCCAGCTTCTGAGCTGATTATCCTGAATACCACCCTTCTTCTTTAAAATTTGGAGGGGAGTGGAGTCTTGAAGAGAAAAGCTTCACATATGTTACAGTAACACATTAAGTCTAAGTGTTTTGCTTTCATTAACATCTGAATAAAATTGTGTATAAAAATGTAGTTTGAAGTAGGTATCTGACTGCATTATGGCTATGTGCAGCACAAAATGTAGATGCATGCAGAATTATCTGCATTATAAATGCATTTGGACATTAATATGCAGTTACAACATATAATACGTTTTGTTACACTTGTAATCTTTTCAAGTGCATATATGCTTTTGAATTGTACAAGTTGCAAAAAAATGCATTCATTTTTTGAACATTTTTTATTATTACAGGCTAAATGTAATGATTTTTTCCCCTTGAATACTTGCAGTTCATCCAAAACTGGAGGACAGGGAAATCCAAGTGAATGTGCAGGACCTGGGATATGAACTCATTGAAAAGAATAAAATGGAGGCAGTCAAAGAAGAGAAAAGCAGTCAAGGTACACTCTCCTGACAGAGTTTTTTTTAAAATTAATGCGCGTGTTGCCTTCCCCAGACCTTGATTCGTTGTGTATGGATTTTCTATTCCTTGAGTGGAGTATAATCATTTATTTTTAGGACTTCGTCTGACTGATATCGGTTACCTCTCTTAAAGTACAGCATAGCATGCTTTTTTGGCTCTTATTTCCAGATAATACTGAGAGTTTAAAAGTATGCATTACTGCTGTGTTAGATTATGATTAGTAATATTTTTATTTATTTATTTATTTATTTTGCATAATGCTTAACCGTTTAACTACATATTAAGTTGTCTTGACACCATGGTGGTTATGTGGACCAGCAAGTGCTGATGTAACTAATTTTTTTCTATCCCTAGAACATAAGTATAGTTATTTCACTAGTAAATGTACTACTTACATTGTCATCATCAGCTACTCAACATGGAATGTTCTGTAAATTAACTATTGTTCTTGTGCTTTCTGTTCTTCACTGGTACAGGTTGTTCTCACACAATGCTGAGAATCAGACTAAGTAGCCTAGGGATTTTTTTTTGGTTCCTCCCAGCCTGCCTTATGGCATTAAGAGGTTTGTTGCCAGAACTGCCCATGTCTCTAAATGAAGAATGGAAGTATAGAACTGTGTCTGTCTGATATAAGAATTAAAAAAAAAAATAACAGTTGTGTACTGGAGAGGGCCTCCTCCTAAATCAGATAATGTGATTCTGTGTCTGCTGTATCCAGATCGTCAAGACCTTATCCTTTCCACCTTGGCTTCAAGAACTGACCCTTTTGCAGCTAGTAGTGGATATAATTGCAGTTGCGTACATCACTGATATGCAGTTACAAAAGCTATATTTTTTGTTATTAAACTTGCAATCTTTTCAAGTGGATATATGCTGTTGAATTGTACAAGTGTAGAAACAATGCAGTTAGCTTTTTTAAACATTTTTTTTATTATTACAGCTGAAATGTAATGCTTTTTTTGTCTTGAACACATAGTTTATCCAGAACTGGAGGACAGAGATGTCCAGGTGAATGTACAGGACCTGGGATATGAAATCATTGAAAAGAGTAAAATGGAGGCAGTCAAGGAAGAGAAAAGCAATCAAGGTACACTCTTCTGACATACAGATTTATTAAAATTAATGTCTCTGTGTGTATGAGGAGGCATTTGGGCATTCTTTGAACTATTTAGACTTGCATTTTCAATAATTTTTTTTTGCTAGTATTTCACTTTTTCTAGTATGTTTTGGTTTTCTCTCCAGTTTTCTCAGATTGGTGAGTAAATATTTTAAGATCTCTTCTTAGTTCTTACCGCATTTTCACAACCATGTGTTACCCGCATTATGGGCAGATTATGTAGCATTGTGTATTATAGCAATAACCCATGCCTGAGTGTGGGTAATGCTGGATTTACCCACGGTTGGTGTAGCTTGGTCACGAGGGCGCAAACAAAGCCAGCCGCGGGTAATTCCAGCATTACCCACACCCAGGCGTGGGTTATTGCTGTTATACAATGACATTATTAAAGAAAAAAAAATAATTGCTTTTCTTTAATAATGGTATTGTATAATGCCTCCTTGCTGCCCTTCCGCAGCTGTCTGGTATTCTGCGGCAGTTCTGATGTACTGCACATGCTTATGCCTACGCAGTACATCAGAGCTGTGGGCAAAAGCAACGGAGAAAGGCAAGGTCTTCATTGCTTTTTACAAATTGTTTCGCTATGTTAAATGGGTTTAACATAGCGAGACAGCTTTAAAAAAAAACAACGTAGATTCTCCGTTGCTTTTTTTAAAGCTGTCTCGCTATGTTAAACCCATTTAACATAGCGAGACAATTGAAAAAGCAATGGAAAGCAAGATCTCCGTTGCTTTTTACAAACTGTCGCTATGTTAAGAGTTTAACATGGCGAGACAGCTAAAAAAGCGGAGAATCTCCGTTGCTTTTTACAAACTGTGTCGCTATGTTAAACCTGTTTAACATAGCGAGGCAGTGTGAAGCAACGGAGATCTTGCTTTCTCCATTGCTGTAAAAAAAGAGTTATAGTAATGGAAAAAGTCTGGGCGACCGGACCTTTTTCCATTATTATAACTCTGAGTTACAACGTGCACGCTGACAAATCGGCGTGCACGTTTTTGAATATTAATGGGGAGTCGTATAATTAGTTATTTCCATTTGTTAATTGGGAGAGAGGACTAGTGAGCATACCCTTTATAGTCATGACCCGTGCTATAGGAAAATGTTGGTTCCAGAGTTAAACACAAACATTTAAAGTGCAAGAGTAAAGATTACATACTAAAGAGCAGCATGAACATCAGCTTACAAAGAGTCATTTTGTACAGTATGAACTTTCAGAATTATGTGTGATAACGTACATTAACTAGTTGGATATTGTATTACATGCTAGTATGTGCACTTCCTGGTTTGATTAAATATGCACGTTCCTAGTATGTCATGCTGTCATGGCTAGAGCTTGATTTCTGGTGGCTGGATTTTCTATTCCTTGAGTAGATTAGAAAATTTCTTTTAAGTATTTGTCTATCTGATATCAGGTTACCCATATGGCGTTTTCTTATGAAGTACTGCATAGCATGCATTTTGGCACTTATTTCCAGATAATAGTGAGAGTTTAAAAGTGTGCATTATAATTATGATTATTTGTTTGTGTGTGTATGCTATGTTATTTTAATTAATTTATTTATTTTGCATAATGCTTAATCGCTTGAATACATATTAAGTTACCTTGACAACATGGTTAATACGCAGAACAGCAGATGCTGACATAACTCAGTTTTTTCCATCCCCAGAGCATGTTAGGTGTAATTACTTAATTAGTATAGATTATGTACTAACATAGTTACCTACAACTTCCTGTTAACATAAATGGAGATTTGAACCTGCATTTAAGCAGTCATATTGTTTGTTAGCGTGGCAGCTTCATCTCTGCCCCCCCCCCCCCCCCCATTATCCCATTATATATCTTTTACTTGATATTTTTTTTGTTGCTTATGACTTGTTTTTGATTTTAATAAGCATCTCCCCAATAATAGTAACAGAAAGTCCATGTCATATTACTGTGTGAAATAAGCAGTTGAGATAGATTACTCTTAGTAGCCAGGCTCTGTAGTCATTTGAGGAGAAATGTCAAGAGCAAATGCTATCAACTTTCTTGTAGCAATTCATTCATCTTTTTCTTCTGTACTTTACTAGGCATTTAGGTTGGGGGTTTGATGAGAAATATCTAGAGCAAATGCTATCAACTTTCTTGTAGCAATGCATTCTTCTTTTTAGGTTCATAGGTTCATACTAGGTCTGCCCTAGAGCATTTATAAGCCTAGCCAGAATGTGTTTGGCTTTCGCCACCTATTTTAAATTTATTTTGCTATGCCCTTTTTCGAGGTCAGTATACTGTGCCTCTGTCTAACAGTGACACAGAAGTGATACCCGGGGTAAACCTATGATCTCCCATCCACTCATCAAGATTCCTCTTGAATAGAGTCAATGAGGGACTCTGCCTAACCTGGACTGGGATTTTATTCCAGAGTGAAGGGAGCCTCTGGGTTATGAATCTGTCCGTCCAGCATGTCCTATTTATTTCAGTGCTGAGGTTCAAGTCTCTCGAGTGCGTAGCTCGATGGGATTTGGATTTTCTGAGGTGCAGCATGTCCATTAATTCCGGGTTGGACATGGCTTTATACGTCAGGCACAGATCGCCTCTGAACAGGCGGTATGCCACTGAGTAGAGCTGGAGTTTCTTTAACTGGGCAGCATATGGCATCTGTTTGAGCCCTTTGATCCTCTTGGTGAGGTACTTTTGGGGGTCTTTCCAGTTGCTGCAGGTGTCTGGTAAGGTACATCCCAAAAGGGGCATTGTACTCAATTATGGGCCTGATGAGGGATGAGTAAAGAGGCACGATGACCTCCCCTGATCTAGATGTGAATCCCTTCATGATTAGGTGGGCTATATAAAATGTTTTTCTAACCACTTTGGCCACGTGGCTGTCAAATGAGAGATTGCCATCAACTTGGGTCCCCAGGTCCCTAATTACTTTTTCTGTACTTAATGGATTACCACCTATGTGGTAATTTGTGGGCACTTTGTTTTTGCCAAAGGGGATGACTATACACTTTTTGGCATTTAGCTTGAGGCCATGGCTCTGGCACCAGTTGTCTGTTTCTATGAGGCCCTTTTGGAGGATGCTTGTGTCGGCTGGAGAGTCGAGTATGGCGCCCAGTTTGCAGTCATCTGCAAACTTGGTCAGCCACAGTCCTTCCGTGTTGGCCTGTACCTCCGAGAAATATATACCGAACAAGAGAGGTCCCAGGACTGAGCCTTGTGGGACACCACGTGTAACTGGTTTGGAGTCTGACATGGCTCCAGCAATTCTAACCATGTGGGTTCTTTCCTTGAGCCAGTTTGCAATCCATCTAGTGACATAGGGGTTTATATTTAAGCTGGTGAGCTTATCTATAATGCCCGAGTGGGGTATTGTATCGAAGGCTTTTGCGAGGTCCAGGTCGGCTGTGTGGACCACCTTCCCCTCATCAATGGCCTTGGTGACTGTTTCAAAGAAATCAACCAGGTTTAAGAGGCAGGATCTGCCCTTAACAAAGCCGAACTGGGTAGGATCCAGTGTCTGTAGGTCCCCAATATCTTTATTTATGAGGTCCATGATGATCCTTTCCATAGCTTTACAGACCAAGCTAGTCAGGCTTATGGGGCGATAGTTTCCAGGATCCGTTGAGGCACCACCTTTATGGAGAGGGACCACTGTTGCTGTATGCCACTCTTTGGGCACATATCCTGTAGTAAGGCTGAGATTGAACAGTAGTTTTATGTTTGGGTTTAGCTCTTCTTGGAGTTCATGTAGGACGCAGCCGGGACACCGTTTGGTCCCATTGATGCTGTGTTTTTGCTTTGGAGAGGCGGCTCTTACCTGAGCATCTGAGATGTCAGGGGAAGCACTCTGCTGGGATAGATATTTGCCCTTTTGGTGGGGGTTTGCGCTGAACCTGTCAGCTAGGATGTTGGCAATGTCTGTGGGTTCGGTGTATTTTTGTCATTTTGGACTAATTCTGAGCATATCTGGGAATTACCACCCAGGTTCCTAACATAACTAAAGAAAGCCTTGTGATTATCCTTAGTGTCCTGTGCAATTTTTCTCTCGAAGCTGGCCTTAGACAATTTTATGAGTGCCCGTAGTTTTTTGCTAATACTGATCAGTGATGCCTTCCCTTTTTGGGATTTTGCTGTATCATTTAGTAGCTTCCTCCTTCTATTGTATAGTTTGTTTATGGCTGGGGTCCACCAGACAGGACGTCTGCCTTTGGAGGATTGGGTCTTGGTTTTATTTGGGATCGCATGATCCATGCATTCCTGAAGGTGTTCATAGAATGCGTTTATAAAGGATTCTGTGGTCTGGGCCGTATTTTCCACAGGCTTGGGGGCTTTGAAGGATTCCACCTCGGTTTTGAGGAGTGTGAAATTTGCTTTAGAGAAGTTTTTCACTGTGGTTTTCTGGGCAGGGGGTGGGGTCGGGATGTGAATATCCAGTGAGATTAGTTTATGGTCTGATCTTACCAGTGAGGAATACACTTCTGGTCTGGAGCATAGAGTCCCCATGTTGATGATGATCAGGTCCAGTATGTTTTCCCCTCTTGTGGGAGTGGTAACAAGTTGTTCCATAGCATTTGAGTTTATAAATTCTAGGAACCTTTGGGCTAGGGTGTTGGAGCTAGAGTAATGCTCCCAGTCTATGTTTGGGTAGTTGAAGTCGCCCGATATAATGGTGTTTGGAGAGACCTTCATATTTTCCAGTGTTCTCAGGAAGGCCGAGTGGGGTTCCTGGGTTTGGAAGGGTGGTCTGTAGCAGGCTATAAACTGGAAGGCAGTTTTACCCACTGTTAGTTGCACATGGATAGTCTCTGCTGCTTCGTGCTTTGCCACCAACCTGGAGGTGTGGGTATCTTTGATGAATATCGATACTCCCCCTCCTTTTGTGGTTCGGTCCAAGTTTTGGGGCCGAAAAGCATGGTATGAGGTATAACCTGTTAGTGCTGGGGTGCTCTCGGGAGCCCTGAACCAGGTTTCTGTTACTGCACAGATATCGATGTTCTCCATGCTAAGGAGAGTTTCAAGTGCGTGCATCTTGAGGTTTAGACTTCTGGCGTTGAGTAGCATTACTCTTAGTTTCTTATCCCTTGTGATACCTATGGAGGTGGGTTTGTCTTTTGAGCCTTGCCTAAAAAAGGAACTATGGGGGTAGCAAGAGCCTTTGCCAATATCCGAAAGCCCAGGGGTGACAGGTACAAGCTGTCCCTAGCCAAGCATCGTGGCTTGTCGAGCATATCATCCCAAGCTGACAGGCATTGGATCCCTTTTGAATGACACCAGTACTTAAGCCAGTTGTTGAAATTGATCATCTTGTCTTCATATTGTGGCATCATTCTTGGTGAGGGTAAGATGCTACTTCAAGGTCAGGGTCATACCGGCCTGGGCTACATGCTGAGAGAGCTCCTCTATGTCTCTTTTCATGTAGTCCAGGGAGGTACGTCTCAGGTCATTTACACCAGCATGGACAATGACTGAGTCATATTTGTACTTGCCTTGGAGTGACCTGAGTACTTGTGTTATATGGCAGATCCTAGCGCCCGACAGGCTGCTCACCGTGACCCTCTCCTTGTTCAGCCTGGTGAGCGGGATGTCAGTGTGCCTGACGTTAAGGGCTGTGACTGTTCGGCACACTGGCTTTGTGAGATTGTGTTGCACATGTTTTGTTTGGGGTAGCGGTTGCTTGGGTGTCTGCTTTGGAGGTTTCTGCTGCTTAGGCAGATCTTTATTTAGAGCCTCCAAGTATGTTTTTGTGTGATTATGTGTTTGGTTTGCTGTCGTGGTAGGTCTATGTGAGTAGGTCTATTTTTCTTCTGTAGTTTAAGGCATTTAGGTTGGGCGGCTATCAATGGCAGCAGCAAGTTAAAGTGCATTACTGTGGTCATTATTTATTTCACTTTTTTGTGATCTGACCTCAAACCTGAATGCCAGAAGAGGAGTATCTTTTGGGGAAGCAACCAGTAATTGAAAATGGAGGGCAGTTAAATGATCTATGTTGAGCAATCATGGATATAGCTTTTTGGGGGATAAGCAGTATATTCATGTCTGACAGCAACAAGTTGAAATACAAAGCTAGTTCCATTATTTTGTTCATTTTCGTCATGATCATACATCAGTGCTATACACAGTTTTTTTTGAGTGCAGGTTATGTGTGAAGACAAAATGAGAGTTGATTATTTTTAAGTCATTAATATTAGCTTGTTCATTACATTGTATGTGAGAGCATCAATTCAAAGTGTTTTCTTATAGTTATTTTTATTTTCTATCACAATCAGACATCAGGGTGTACACTGAAAATAACTATCAGCATTGTTATTTCAAGCTGTTTATGAAAGCAAAGGGCATTTATGTTAATATTGTTAAATTATTAATATTGCTTGTTAGGAGAATAGTGTATTCATCTGAGAGTAGCAAGTTGAAATAATTTCCTGTTCTACCTTGCTTTTTGTTCATAGTCTGGCATCAAAGGTTTACACAGAGTAAAATGGTTGTCTTCATGGCCATTTACCATATACCCTTAAGACCATTTGGCTTTTGTGTTTTTAATTGGCAATGGTAGTGGGACTCAAAGTCCATATTTCTGTTTGTTACACATTCAAGTACAAATGGCAACAGTACAAGAATTAAACCCTGTACCTCCTGTCTGCCGTAATATAATTTAAGGCAATGGGTGAACTCTTACCACTGTTTTTCACAGATTATTTTAGTAGGCAGTGTCTGGAGCTTGTAAACTGGACTTTTGTATAACATTTAAAACAGCTTTGATTACCAAAATGCATGTATATATGCATATATGTGTGTGTGTGTGTGTGTGTGTGTGTGTATATATATATATATATATATATATATATATATATGTATATATGTGTATATATATATATATATATATATATATATATATATATATATATATAGAACAGTAAATCTTACACAGCAGTTATTTTATTTTCTAGTCAGCGTAGTTAGGAAACAGAGAAATGAACCTGTGATGTATGGAAAAATCAATGTCTTAGCTAAATATGGAGTGTAAAGCCAAGGAAATTTCATATTCCTATCCCCACGATGGGCATGCCTTTTTTGCAGCTGAAATCCCGTCCATTGAAAAAAGAGGCAGTCAGGTGATGGCTTTAGATGTAGATCACGCTTGCAAGCAACTCATTTCTTAATCTGAGAATAATGCCTTGGGTAAACACATTAGGACACTAGGTGAGAACCATAAGTTTAAGTTTAGAGTTTTAGATATGGTACAGAAACCTTTTAGAGGTGGGGATATAAATAATCTGTTAGAAACAAAGGAATATGAATGGATAATACGTCTTATGGCTGATGTATATCCAGGTTTGAACACAGCTGTTTCTTTAAAACCAATATTGATTAAAATACAACAAACAAAATTGAAGTAAATATGATGTTTATATTTTCACTTCTATATAAGAATTTTTATGTTTTATATGTATTTATATGTACTTTTATATGTATTAAATATTGACCTTTTTAAATTGAATTTTTGGTCATATGGTCCTGGCTGCGGGTCATGTGATGTCTTTTTGGGTGTATTTAAGTGAATTTTTTAATGAACCTTATGTTAATCATTGAGGAAGGGTGTGTCCCGAAAGCTCTGTGTTTTATAAAGGTGTTTTATTCAACTGTCGTTTGTCTTTTCTGATCTCAGAACACCCACAGAGTTAGAGACTTGAGTTTGACACCGAATGTTTGGGAGATTGAAGGAGTGTGGGGGCAAGGGAGAACAATTTGAAGTGCAAAGAGGGCAACAGCAAAGAGAGATTGAAGACCCTGAAAGGACGAAAAGAGCAAAAAGAGGCCGAAGCTGGTAAAAGGGAGAAAGTGGAAAGACAGACTGAATCTGCTGAAAGGGGGAGAGTGGAGCAGATCTAGGTACTTCTCTACCCTTTAAAATACTGTTGAGCAAAATCTTCCATGTCTTTATCACTTTCCTCCCTCCCATTTTCCAAACTTCCTCAAGAATGTGTCTGCTCCTGAACACTTCCCTGTTAAGTGATTAAATAAAATTATTATTTTATATATATATATATATGTGTGTGTGTGTGTGTGTATATATGTGTATATATATATATATATATATATATATATATATATATATATATATATATACATATATATATTAGTATACCAGCAAACAAGATGAGTATCATGGGATAGGCAGTAAGCCATGAGCTAGTTGGAGACCTCGAGCTTTTGTAAATGGCCGAGTCGGAACCGAGGATCAGTTCCAAACCCACAAGCAAAGAATGAAGGCGAGACGGACAACTTACATGGAACGTTATGGTGAATACATAACTTTTTTTCTATCCAGTCTAGACCAGTAATTGCACATTGGGGAGTAATTTGTCAATTGTTTTCCTGCTACTGAATTCACAACTTCCATACTAAGTGTTCATACATTTGTTCAGAAATATACCCTCTTTTGTTATATTTTTTCCTGTAGGTCCCCAATGCATTCTTATTATTGTAAACCAAGTTCCAGTCCCTGGCCATAAATAATAGTCCATGCTAAAAGCTGATTATTTCTCCCAAAATTATCATAAGCTCAATAATAGCAGTTTTAGGTGGAATGTAGTTATGTACTAGTATAATCCTCCTCCTCCTTCCCTGCCAGTAACACTGAAATCTCACAAATGTACCACAGTTTTTTCCTCTAAGCAGTGGTGGAGCCCCTCTAATAATCAGTATTTTTTTCTCTCTTTCCTTTGACCGTGATGATCTGCTGAATGTTCACCATGAAATCCTTCCTTTGTCAAATTCCCATTCTTGTATCTATCCATATGAGTTTACTGCAAAGTTGTTGTTTACACCCTACACTACTTAATATAATTCAGTACTCTTTGCTTTTTATGATACTATGGACAGAGTAGCTGTAATGGTGGAAAGATATTACTCTTACTATTATATGTAACAGTTATTTGTAATGTGCATTTCCAACTTTTAGCTTACATGCACACTGTGTGTTTGGCAGGCTGATGTCCTATGCAGTTGCTTCTTCTATTCTCCATTTAAACGTGTCAGTTTTTTTTTTTTTGCTTCAATGAAAGATTTCAAACAAAAACTAAGTAGATGTTGGAATCCCCATCTCTTTTTAACTAGCAACAAATGCAGAGACTTTATCCCCTCCCTATAGCAGCAGTTGCTCCAATTAGCTGCAGTCACAGACATTACCACTTCTAAAATTAAAGCCTGTGTTCCAACTTACAGTGATTGCGATCTGTTTTTTTTTTTCCTGTTACCCTCCAGGATGTTAACTGAAAGCATGAAAGCTGTTTTTAACATTAATCTTTAGCCCTGATAAAAAGTGTACTGTCTACGTTTAAATCTAAAGTGGGCAGAACTGTTATATTTTACGCATTAAAGTATTAAGGCTGATGCAGAGTCAGCTACTTGTATAAACTGTTCACTTCCCACAGTTTCAACCTTTGTTTATTTTTCACTGTGCTACTTGCTGGTGTACATTGTGGTTCCCTATTGAAATGTCAACAGTCAAAATGCTGGTGGAGTTTTGTAAAACTAATCTCCAAAATTTCCATATGATTCCTTGTTGTTATTTCCTGAACTAACATCTTTCACTTTTGATATCCCCCTTTCAAAGTTTTCTTTCCTTAATCTTTAGCTAGACATTTTTGAGATTGTGACATATTTTCTAAATAACTAATTTTTATTGCTGTCATCCTGGATACACTTATTTCATTTAAATCGTCATTTAATTACATTTCATTGATCCAGTAGAGCTTAATCACTCTGAGAAATTACCCTATATATCTTCTGATTCTGATTTTTTTTCAGTATACCCATATATTTCTTAGCAGAGTGCAACATACCTCTTGTTTTTGTTACTACTGTTTTTCTAGAGGTCATAATTTTATGTTGTCCCATTCTGTTCTCATTTTATTTTATCTGTCTATAATGTTAGTCTCACTAGGCTAGTGGCCTCTTTTCAAGAGAGACCCAAGGTGGTATTACTGCTATGATAAATTTGGTCATGGTATTGAGGGAATTCCCCTCCTTTTTTGTTAAGTGCAATGGAATCTTTTATATCGACCTGAGATATAACCAACTCAAGTAAATGGAACCTAGGCTTAACATCTCATCTGCAGGACAGCATACTTATGGATGCCATGCCCTCTTAATGCTGTACTGCAGTATTAGCCGTTTGAAAATTAATCCCATCACTTAGAGTGGGAATAAAACCCCCACAGCCTTCTGATGTTCTAGTACCAAAGGAGATTGTTCTGCTCGTTGAACCATTGAGTATCACTGCCTATCTTGTAGGAGACTGGTGATGGATTCCCCCCAAGTATTTGCATCCTTTCTGTTATAATAATAATTGTATTTAATTGCAGGTCATCTAAGAGTGCTCTCAATTCCTTATACCTGCCCTGAAATGTACCTGTTCAGTTAATGAGTTGGAGATCTCCAGTACTGAGTTCCCTGGTAAGTCACCCTCCAGTGAAAGCCTGAGTTATAGGATTACATGACCTGATACCACCAAGGGTATCATTTCATATTTCCTATATACAGTAACGTGTTCATGGGTTGTGAAATTTTTATCTGTTTAGTACCAACTATTACTCCTAACTGAATAGTAAAGGAAGAACAGAATTCCAGCGGAGTACTTTGTTTCTGCACAATCCATTAACAGAAATGTCTTCATTAATATTGAGACTCTGCCACTCCTTTATAAGTGGTCAGTGTCTTATTTAAGCTATTGTATTTATCATCCCATAGTGGATAGTCACATAACTTTCAGTAGTTGCTTCCTGTTGTCCCTTTCCTTGAAGGACATTAATTTCCCATCAAGTAAAACATCAATGAGAATAAAAAAAGTAGAAACATTGTACATCAGTAAACATTCTTGGCATTTTCTTTCAACTAATATTCAATTTGTTTTTGTTTTTTTTTTAATATCACTCCACAACCATGCATTCAACTGCTGGCTTTTTTCTTTAGTTTAAGAAATTGTGCTGTTATTTTTTAATTCCTTTTCATTTGTTAAGTATTTTTCTTAATGTCTTCATTTCTTCAGGGCACTTCCTTCATATGGTGAACTAATAATGCAGCTTTTGCTAATTTCTAGTGTGCAAAGTCAAACTGCTATCAGCTTTGCTTCTGTTGCAGGCACCACTCCAACATGAGTTTAAAAGCATGTGATGCTTTTTGGAGAATGATAAGTGTAGCTTATATTGCCTAAGAGAGACCATCAGTGTTCAAATTAGGCACCAAATAGCTCAGCAACGTTAGTGGTAATTTATACTGTCTTAATAGGTTCCATTGGCTGGAGAAGATCATCCTGGTGGCATCTTCAGGGACATTTTTGTTCTACCACTCATAGCCTACCTCAAGGTCTAATGTTATTTGCAGGAACCACATTAAACCTCATTCATTCACAGAAGTATATGGCTGAGTTTTATACCACAATTCAGTGATAGCAAGAAGGAAATAATCTAAGTAAAATAAGTAATAAATTGTGATGAAAAGCAATCTGCATTTCTTTTATATTCATCTTTATATCATATTAGCTGGGAAAGAATCATCACAAGTCCCATGTTTAACTAATCTGTCTCCTATTACTGTTTCATACTTTTTTTCAGTCTTTGAGTCAGGTGGTGGTAAGCTAGGTACTGATAGTGCCATCTACATTAGTTCAGACCATGTTTGGGCCACTAGCATATGTTGCCCTGCTATGTCTGCTGCTTTCACAGACATTGGAATGTGTTGTACACCGACTGGCACATCCTTGTGTTCAAAATAAGAGTACGCTATGGTACAGAGTATCTTGTACTTCAGCAGTACAGTGTGTCTGTCTTATACAACTTTGAAACATTTCTTCGTGGTTGATGCTGTCATTCACATAATCACTGTCCCTTTCTTCTATCTGGGGCATCATTTTCATATTATTTGCAGTTATTTGCATATGGTACATGATACACAGTTTTTGCTGTAGTGTGATTGTGCTTCTTGTGTCTCTGAACTGCCTCCTCCCTGCCACACCTTGCTGATTTCATGCTGGTTTTTACAGTGCTGTATGCTAACTGCCTATGAATACTGGTCAGGTTGTTTACTAAGATTGTAACCATTATGCCTGAATCTTTGCAAGTAAAGAACTTTCATGTGTTTCTTGACTTAGATGAGCAGCTGCTGATTGCCTCATCAAGTGGTAGTACTCCTGGCTTGGGCGTTCCTATGATAGTAGATCTGGGGTAGTTAGAGTCTAGGCTGTGACCCTTCTTTAACCTGTGGATTTATTATGGCAGAAGTCTCAACAGTGCATTTACATACCCGAGAATGCTGTTTTCAGTTTGAAGTGCCAGTAATTTTAATTGCATTATACCCTTACATTGTTTTAATGCATGCTTTTACAGTGGGATGGAAATTTAACCTTGGCTTCTCTGCAGTTCAGTGGAAGTGGACTCTGATGGAGAGAGAGCTCCACATAATCTTGCTAGAACTGTGAGCATTGTTTCTTCCCAGCAGTGCTCTTGGAGAGGAGCTGTGGCCAAAGCCCCTTTTTAACCATGCTTTTAAGTCCATTTCTTTGTATGGTATCTTGAACAAACATGATGGTTTCCATTTGTACTGCATTGTGTCGCTGCTTGGCATGAGTCTTGTGAACCATTCATATTCCTTCAACTGTTCTTCCATTCATTTCCTAGTGCTGAGGATAGTGAAAGCCTTGTGTGGTCCAAGTCACTGGGAAACGAGCACATCTGTGATCTACTTATTTCATGCAGTGGAGAATGTGTTTTACCCCCTCTTTCTTATTGCAGCAAGGCAGGGGAGATGACTGAAGATGTTCTTCCTCTCATGGTATAATATTTTTATGCTTTCTAACCATTCTCTGTCATCTCTGTCCTGAGTTTAAATTTCAGAGAAAAAAGCAAAAACTCGTCATTATTTGCCATTTGGGCACAACAGGACTCTGCCTTCTTGAGCATACATCTTTTAACCATCCTCTGCCTCTGTTGTTCATCCACTAAGGAAGTCTCCTGGTGTCATATGTAACAGATATGCACTCAGCATATAAGCTGATCTGTGAGAATGTCCTCAGTGGATTGTTTCCTTCCCACCATTCCTCTGTCAGTGAATAACACCTTCTAATAGAAGTTGCTCTAAGAGTTTTGCGAACAAGTATAGATTTTCATACCCTTCCTTGTGCAGTATTTTTATCATTTTTTTGCAAATTGCGTTCATACAGTTAATGGGTGCAGTCTGACAGGCACAGGAGTTTGTCATTGTGTGCTAGTTATATGGTGGTAGAAGGCATACAAGACCCTTATCACAGGAGCTTGAAACAAATAACTAAACCAAAGGTAGTAGAGGGAGAAATCCCAGTCATGCAGCCACAGAGGAAAGGACTCCATTGCATATCAATTAACATGCTAAGCCCAAAAATGTTAAACTTTTATTCTGTTTGTGCTTTAGTGATGTCCTAAATGCATGTATTACTTCAAATTAATACTTTACCAACTATACAGGGGGACCCTAACTTCATATTTTGTATCTTCTTCCATTATGCATTCCAGGATTCTCCGGTCTTGCTTTGCTGCTCCCAGTCTTAACTTTCATGATAAGTCTACTTCTGATTCATTGTCTTTAATTGCTGTCATTAGCCTTACTGCCAATAAGTAGTTTTTCTTGAACTTTCAAGATGGCTGCACACTGACCAATAGGTTGATTAGAGTTCTCCCAGTTTGGAAAATTTGAAAGCAAGAGAAGGAGGCCAGTAAAGGCTACCGATCTGAGAGGTATTCCATTACTGGCCAATAATTACAATGCCTGTTTGCCAGTGGAGAAGAGGTTTGGAAAAGGTAATAGAAAATCATACAGGAAAGGAGAAGAAAAAACTAAAATTCTGTCTGAGAAGAATTTTGCAGCTGATCTGCAAAAGGTTTCAGCTGATGAATTCCAGTAGAGTAAAACATCGGATGTACTCACAAGAGTTTAAGTAAATGAAACACTGAAGGAATATATAAAGTCAACTAACATAATGTTATAAAAGTAGAAGAATCTTTAAGCTGTTTAAATGAACTAATAAAACTGCAAGAAAAAAAAAGGTTGAAATGAGAAAAAAAAAAGGCTGGCTGAGCATGAGGCTTCTCAAAAAGAGCTGTTTGAAAAAGTACCAGTTAGAAGACAGAGCACATAAAGCAAATTTTAGATTTTCTGCTGTGCTAGAGAAACTGGGATGGACATACTACATTAATTTTATTCAAGTACAAATAAGCAATTGGACTAGTGTTCCACAACAGGATGCATTATTTGACAGGGCAGTCAGGGCACATAGTGTGTATGTTCCAAATCTTTTTATGCGAAAGCCACAATGGTCTATATTACTAAAGATGCAGTACTACTAGCAGAAAAAAGTTGCTACTGAAAAAAGTTTTGACAGAAGGGAAAAGTGCTAAAGGAAAATAAAGGAGTATTTGAATAATACACATGAGTTTATAAAAGTTGCTATTAAACAGCTATTTTTTGAGTACAATTTCAAAGCACAAAACCTTACAGCACATCAACTTGGGCAGCGGAAAGTAGAAAGTGTTGTTGTCAAACCTAAAGACCAATTGCAAGAAAAATAACCAGAGATCCTACTGAGGCATAACTCTCAACTTCTATGATTTGGGCATAGTGCTATGATTTTAGCCCTCAGATGTAGGCTCCTAGATTTATGGTGATCCTAAAGTCAGACCTGTTTATGATTATGTACTTCAAATATATAAACTATTCTTGTGCAAAGTTTTTTTGCTAGATATTATAGTCTAGTCTATAAAGTCCTTATGAAAAATAAGAAAGTGCTCCTATTTTTGACGCACTTTTTTTAAAGGCCAGTGCTATGATTTTTAATGCTGGGAAGTTGAGAGGTATGTACAGAGGTATTAGAAATATTTCATAAATGTTTTTATAAAGAGGAAGAATGTGGAAGAAACAAGGCACAAAGGAAATTTTTTTTGAAGAATTAATTATGTCAAGATTAAAGGTAGATAAGGCCCAACGATTATAGCTAACGATTCATAGCTAAAATAGGAAGAGATGAGATAAAACTGTTGCTGTATAATCGATCAACAGGAAGGTCTTAATGAATAGATGTTATCTATGCCTGTAAAGTTCATAAATTGGGAAGGAATACAATGATACAGATAGGAAGGTTTTGTTTTAAAAGGGAGGAAGCAGCAGCATCTTGGAAGAAAGGTGTTGTGGCTATATTACTCCGAGGATAAAGACTCTTCAGACCCAGCTTCATGTAGACCCATTTCATTTTTAAACCTTGATTATAAAATGTTTGTCTGTACTAGTTAACAGAGTGACAAAGGTGTTGCCAAAATTGATAGATATGGATCATTGTGGTTTTATGGAGGGGAGGCAGACATTTGATAACATTAATCAAACAGTAATGATCCCAAGGAAAGCAGGGTATAAGAAAATTGGTATTGTTGTTGGTCATGATGCAGGGGAACCATTTGATAAAGTCAGCTAGGATTTTATGAGCAGGGCAATTGTAGCATTTGCATTTCCTGCTACAGTAATAGGGTTTATTAGGAGGTTGTATAAAGTGTCAGAAAAAGGAATTAAGGTGGGGCGGGTTCCTCTCCAACAAGTTGTGTTTGAACAGAGTAACGAGGTAGGGGTGATCTCTTTTCCTCTTTATTTGCTTTATATTTAGAGCCATTAGCAAAGAAAATAAGGGACACAAATTCAAACATATAACTGGTATGATAATCACTTAAAGCTTTATTCACAGAAGATATTTTATACATGCTAAATATAGAAAGGATATGTTGGTGTTTCGGAATACTTTGAGACAGTTTCAGATTTTTGGAGGAGCTAAAATAAATGAGGACTGACACTAGCAGAAAACTATGTACCCACACTTGAATTAGTTTAACCATGCTTATATTTATGGGGATATGAAATGATGCATTTACGTGTATGCATTAAAAGGGATCGTATTATGGCAGCTAAAGATAAAAAGGTAATACAAAAATTGAGACGCTGGAAACTCTTAATTATGAATAATGGATAGTAAGATACAAGGAGTGGAAACGTTTTTAGTCCCTTTAGTTTTATACATAGTTCAGGCATATTTTTTTCATCAGTGAGAGGAGAAAATTTGGTCCATAATTAGAGTTGAAGTAATTTATTTGGGAGGGAAAGAGTTAAGAAAGAGAAATTGATTCTCCTAATAGAACAGGATGGTTTAGAATGTTCAGATTCGTAGGGATATTTAGAACTAAGTATTTAAGGCTCATATACATCACATAAGCAGAGAGTTATACATTAAAGTAGAAAGGGATGTTAATGAAATGGGGGGGGTCAAGAATTAAGGAGAGTAGGATTTTGGATGCAGCTCCTTAAGGTGAATAACAACAACCATATAGAATATTGGGTACTTGTGTATTATCGCAATCAGATTTCTAACCAGACATAATTTCTAATCTTTTGGCGAAACGATACATGTTAACCTGAAAAAGGGTGTGGGAACCTGCAAGTCCTTTTGTAGCAGATTGTTTTTCATCTTGGAAGAGGAATAATGGAATAATTCCTCTTCCTGGGTAGCATCCTTTCGCGATCTAACTTGATGACAACTGAAATAAACATGCCTGCGGTTTCGGATTCCTGTGAAGGACTTGTTTATTCTTTTACATTTTTATAAAACTGTAAGGAAAAGGTGTGCAAATTTTATTGTAGGGGCAAAAACTGAAGTAAAGTGTGTCCTTTGAACTTTCTCTTTGTTTTTGAATAAATAGGGAGTTGAGAATTTTTTTTGGTCTTGACAGCTTAGTAGCGCGGCTATGGTCTCATTTTTAGTTTCATACAGATTGTTTAATTTTATCTATTCTGGTATAGAGTGTTAAGGCTGTGAACTGCTGTTCATGTTATAAAAGGCTCGATTTACCTCAGCCCTCATTAGCTTGCTTTGGGATCGTAAGCAAGTCACTTAACCATATGTTGCTCCTGGGCCATCCCTTGTTAACAAATGGGTGATCGTGTTTTTGTTTTAAGGTGGTGGTTATTAGTATTACAAAAGTATCTGCATTTTCGTTTCACTGTTTCGAGGGTTGAATGTGCTCTGTATTCAGGGCTTGGTGAGGTGTATTCTCAGTATTATTTTATAGTGTGTGTGTTTGTATTCTTACCCCGGAATACCAAATTTGACCGTTATTCCTCTTCCTGCCTCATACATGATGTGACACAGTAAAAAGGAGTACTTTACGCACCCCTTTTAAAGTTAGCATACATATTTTCAGCCAAACATAAGGAAAATGCTAGGTTGAAAATCTGGTTACAATAATACGCAAGTACCGACTATTGTGTTTATAAAGTAGCAAAAGTATTTAAAGAATTAAACCAACACAGGAATGGAGAAAGGGGATTTTACCAATAGGTAATTGCAAGTAAGGGTACAGGAAGAAAGAGGGGGCTGGATTTTGCTGTGGAAAATTAACAAAACAGACAATGTTTTGGGAGCAAATAACTAGAAAGAGGAAATGTAATAGAGTAGGATGAGGCCAAGCAAAGTTTGGACTGCAGGTTAGAGATTACCTTCCCTGACAGTTATTGAGAACAGTGTATAGGCAAAGAGAAGGGGACAAGGGATTGCTAAATGAAAGACCAGTTCTGGTTGAATTTTTGGTTGAGTCTAGAACATGAGTTGCCATTTAAAAAGGGATAATTAATAGGGCATATGAAAGATTACACTAGAACTATATGAATCGATCAGAAGAAATTAGAAAAGATATGGAGGAGAGAATGGAAATGCAGTATACAAGAAAACAATCGGGACAGCTTTACTGCTCCTGATTATGCAAAAAAGTCAAGAAGGTTTAGAATTTTTGCTTAAAAGTGTTTGTATAGGTATTTTTTTACCCCGTCAGTCTTAAGAGATTTTTTTCTCTGGTGGGTGCCAAGTTCTGGAGATGTGATGGGGAAAAAAAGTAGTAAATTGATGGCATGTTTATTGAGAATATAACAAGTTGGCGATTTAAAAAAAATATTTGGGTGGGGGCAAGTGGTTATTACTATAGAAACGATTCTTTTGAGCTGGGATATGGAATCTGAATTTCCCAGACATAGAATGTTCTGGATATTCTAAACGAGATGAATTTGTGATGAGGTCTTTAGTAAAGGAAAGAAGCAAACTGCATAGAAATAAAGGGAATTTGTGGGAACAATGAATGCAGAATAATGTGCTGGTGGAGGAATGAAATTTAAGGGAAGGCAGAAACTGAGCAATTTACCTAATGCTGGAATAAATGAAAATTGTTAAAAAGAAAACATATGTATACTGCATGCAAGTAACAAAGGAAATGTTATGTTTTTTTTTTTTTCTGTTACTGTATATTTACCTATGTCTTTTGTTTAATTGCCATTGTGATGTAACCACACTGAGCATGAATCCTCACCACTGACACCAGAGAGGGACGTTCACTTGGAATACAAGTGGATATACTCAGTATTTACAAATGTAGCTGTCTGCACCAAGTACAATTTCCCTCAAGAGCACACAAGGAATACAGTCAGCCCAGGGCCTGGGTTTCTTTATATCTGTCTCCCTCCAGGGCCCGAATAAGGCTCCCCACTAACACAGCTATAGAATTGTCCTCAGATGAGTGTCCAGGCCAAGTCCTCCAGCATCCTCTCTGTTAAACCAATGCTTTGTGTCCCTGTTCCAAGTAGCTGACACACACACACACACACACACACTTGGGAAAGGCTGGCACAAATTTACCTGCTGTGCCCTCTTCTGCCCAGAGTATAAGGTAGTTATGACTCAGCTGCTCTAAGGCCCATAACAAAGTGTGCCCAAATTATACTGTGTAATAGTAATACTAATATAAATGGTACTAGTTGACCAAGACAGCTAGGCCTTCAGGTATGGCCTGCACAGTGTCACCAAATGTAAGCACACTCAAAGGTTAAATGCTTTCTAAAAGGACCAGCCACAGTAAAAGTTTTGAATATAATTGAGTATGAACATACTAAATATATATTTACAGTAAACCACAGAGTTCAAATAAGAGGAAATATTGAAAATAACATTTATGGGCAGACTCAGATAAAGGAAAACAATGCCTAAACTAAGTTTCACTATATTTTCCTGACTGCATCTAGGAGAATTACTATTCCCTGCTTACTTAATAGAGCAAGGGATACGATATGGTGAATGTTCCTTTTTGTTGTCAGACCCAAGACAGAATACTGAGAGATTTCTCCTTGTAATATCTAAAATTTCCAAGATGCTTGGCAGAGTGACCTCATGTGGTCACCTGACTCTAGGTTCTCACACCATTCCCCTTTGAAGCTTGAGACATGGTGTTAGTATACATGTGATAAGATGCATATCTAACGTTTTGCTAATGTTTATGGCAGTGCCTGGGGGGCTTCCCCTCATTTTACTGAGCTAATGAACAAAGGCTTCTTCCAGACATGCCATCTCTGGTCCTATTCAGAGCTGTGAGACAAGCACATCCATGGCCCAACAGGTGGTCCAATTAACAGTATTTTTCTTAAAGAAGTGAGCTAGCTGTTTAACCCCTTTTCTTCCAGTGTCCTTTGCTAACATGTATACAATACAGTCTCACATATATCTTCCTTCTCTGTCCAGCAGGACCCACTGTTGATACTTTTTTTAACACTAGCAACTATGCAAACACGTTTTGATTTTCAAATGCCTTACAGTTCTAATACATTTGTAACATAACCATGTGTACATATCAGTTTGATTTTCAAATGCCATGTAGTTCTAATACATTTGTAACACAAGCATGTTGTATAAGTAAGTTTGATATTCAAAGGACATATTCGTTACAGAACTCCAGCTGGCTGTCCTGGCAGTAGCCCGTATCATCACAGCCATATTTGCTAAAGATGTTTAAAAGCCTAAGTAGCTTTCCTTGTGTTTTTGTTACCAATGTACATTTTTTACACTGTTTTGCACTTCAGCTACCCCTAGAAATTTGATCAGCCCTTTTAATTTACCAATTGTTGGTTCCAGTTTTAGATTGAGTCACATCAGCACTCATCGGTGAACTGTGCTAGAGATCATACTTAGAGGGGTTTGCCCTCCACTTTGGATCAGTGAAGTATATTAAATTCCTAGCAAACTAGGTTTGTTCCATTACATTTCCAGTTCCTGTAGTAACTTATGGTTAATATCCATATGATATTCTGCTCTCTCTTGTCAAGTAGCATATGCAGTGTGTTCCATTAATTACAATATATGGCAATAGAAGTGATGTTCTGTCTTTCCCTAAGTTGTGTCAAGCTTTGTGTCAGTCTTTCCACAGAGACTGGCTTCTGTGGATCTGGATAAGTGGATTCAAAAATGTCACCCGTGCATGTTTATCAAAATTGAGTACTGCTGCCAAAATTTAGATTCCTCCTCTTGGTTTATATAATTTGCTTCTGAGACTCTATTTCTGTTTTAAATTAAATTATAGCACAATTATTGTTGCTGTTTTTGTGTTGTTATTGTTATCATTATTGTTATTTTACTTTTCTTTAGTGGAGTCTGTTCTGCAACTTGTGGACAGAGAGGTTCAAGTGGGTCTGCAGATGCCAGAATATGAAATATGTGGATTGGTTATACCTGAAGAAGATAAATTAAGAACTAGACAAGGTAGACTTTTTACTACTAGAAACTAATACAAAGCTAAGAGCATGCTGCAAATGTGGATAGAACTGACTTGGCTTGAAAGTGTAACTTGAAGCCTTAGTATTTATTTTTATAACCAAAACAGAACAAAAAAATTAGTTCCATCGGCCTCTGGATGTCTTTTTACTTTTTCGTACCAGATTTTAATAGGTTGTTTTACTGTGTTTTATCCTTTTTGCTGTTATAAATACCTTATTTTCATGCTGATTTCTGTAAATTACTTGAATTCCTGAAGTACACAAGAAGAGTAAGGAGACTATTGATTAGCACAATTCATGTCATCATCCTAGGTCTGAGTGTGTAGGACCCCCAGAGATGCCATCACAGCCCTAGGTCATAAATCCTGTTACTACTGAAACCTGTGGCCTGTTTGGATGCTGCCATGTCATTGCCCACTTACACATCCTTCAGGACCAAATGCATAATTCTGCTGTCTGAACTGGACATCAGTTTCCCAGTGCCCAAACTGGAAAACCATCTATTAAAAAGAGAAGGGAGAGCAGCATTCCTTGCCCTAGTAGTGAAAGAGGATATCCATGTTAATAAAACAGAGATGGAGGACTCCTCACCTCCACTCCCATTGTAA
Organism: Protopterus annectens; assembly: GCF_019279795.1. NCBI lineage: Eukaryota > Metazoa > Chordata > Ceratodontiformes > Protopteridae > Protopterus > Protopterus annectens. The sequence continues at coordinate 259,868,242 of NC_056750.1, read as the reverse complement.
GAAATCATTTGTAGCCACCCTCTGCAGTAGGACTCGTACATCTGAAGATATGAGACTTGACAAAGCAGTGACGTGCTAGTAGGTCTGTGTCCCCATGCTTTTTTCCTAGTTTGGTTAAGGTCGTCTCAGAACTTTCTCTGGTTTGTTCAGAGTTGGCAACCAGACTACCATCTGTTTCAAGAGTTCACTTAATCAGAAAGAGAATTCCTTCCATTGAAGGACTTGAACTCCCTGATTGTGAGGAGTAGGAAGAACTGGAATAAGTCTGTGATGCAAATGGCATCTTGTCTGGTGGATCTCCCTCAAGGACTCTTTCATTTGGGGATCCACACTTCCACTGGTAAAAGGGTTCTTCAAATGGCTATCTCAAGAGGCAGTTGAATCCCAGGAAAGATGGACTTTCTAGAAACGGACCCTCCAAAGGCTATGGCTATATCTCTTAATTAGGAACCCCTGTTGGATGCCTTTAATGCATTATCCCCCCCCCCCCCCCCCACACACACACACACATTTTAGAGAGATCTGACTGATTCTTGTTGAATAGCAATTGTATAGCAAATCCAGATGCAGTGCTTCTCAATATTGATAATAGAATGAAGCTGGCTGCAGTGTATAACACTCTTTCCTGCGACTAGATGAGCAGTATTTTAGACCAGCTGAGGGAAGAAGGTCTGCACATTGGCAACTGTAGCCTTCAGAGCGCTGAACTATCAGTCTTACATGAATAAGGTTATAAAGCGATCCTTAATTAACTTCACAAAGCTTATGGAAAGTGAAAGATGATGGCAGTCTAAAGATCTTTTGTCTAGACTGCTCTGTAGATGGTCAGATGTGAGTATGGCACTCTGGGTATGTAGATGCTAGGGCTTGCTGTTGCTGAGTCTTTCATTAGGAAACGTTCCTGGCTGAGGCTACCATCCCTACCTAAGAATGATAAAGAGCAACTTCCAAATTCTTCTTTGGACAAGGGCTTGTTCTTTGGACCACCAGTTCATGCAGTGTTTAAAAAATTTGGAAATAGAGGGAAGAGTAGTTAGTAAAACAGGTATTGTATCCTCTTATTCCCAAATGCAGCTGGAACTGCACTACTTAACAATGACCTCACTTCCACAGGCAAGATATTGGGAAGTAGGCTAAAGACAGGAAAGTTACCTAGAAGAGAAAATAGCAGCAAGAAGACAAAGGGAGCTTTCGGATATGCAGATATGAAACTGATATTCAATAGACAAATTTGCGCCTAATTGTAAATATGATAACATAATTTTAATTAAAAATGGCAAATTTCTTTGCAATCAGCTGTAAAAAATGTGCACTTAGTGCATTAGTAATGTCCTTACTTTTAATGTCAGTAAATGTAACATCACAAGGCATGATGAAAAAGGTTGTAAATTGGACATTCCAAGATGGCCGCTGACAACTAGACATGCATTAAGCTGCAGCTCCATAAATTAAAAGTTCAATCTGCAACAAAGCCTAAACATCCTATGTCAAAAAGATAAAATCTGCACAACCCCGACAGAAACAACAAGTAAGAAGCAAGGAAACAGCTTTATCTAAAAATATAAAGCAAATTTTGAACTTCAAAGTACCTTTTAAGCCAGCAGGGTAGCAGTGACTGGGACCGTGTGGCAAGGCCTGCTCAATTTTACAGTTCAGCAGCATCTGAAAAATACTTCAAAACAAAAAGAAAAATCACTATGACTAGCACCCAGGATCAAAGTAAGGAACTAATGGAAATACAAACATCTAAATCAAAATTATTTGCAATTGTGACAACTGAAAAGGACAAAGCAAGCAAGAGACAGAAAATGTCTTAAGTCGCAACAGGAAACTAATAAAGTTTCTTTGAGAGCAAAAAATGAAAACTCATACTCAGTAGAAGATTTAAAAACAGCACTACAACCACTCCAGAATGGCATTCGTGAGCTTTCTGAAAAGCTTAGTTCTGTGGGAAACAACACTGAACATACTGCGGCAAGACTAACCTTAAATGAAACTAAGACTGAGGAAAACACATCTGAAATCAAACCCCTGAAGACTACAATTAAAACCAACGAACAGACCATAAGAGAACTCCATTCAAAAATGATAGACCTTGAAGCAAGAAGCAGAAGGAACAATATAATTTTAAGAGGGGTACCTGAAGTGTTTGATCAAACCCAACTGAATACAGTAATCAAAGAGATTGTGGAAACAACTGTGGAAAATAAGAATATAGCAAAAGAAATGATCATTGAACATGCACACAGATCTCTTCGGACATCACAGGATGAAACTGTAAACATACTCAATGCAGCACACACCTACATGATCCTAGCTGCTGCTAGCACACACCTACATGATCCTAGCTGCTGCTAAACAGAAAGGAAACATAACATGGAGGGGCCATAAAATAAGCATTACACAAGACCTGCCTCTGCCCATAAAGCAAGAACGCCAAGAACTAGCCCCTTTTGGTTCTTATCTAATTAAGAAGAATATCAAATGCGTTACTCTGCGAAACCTATGTTCAGCTATAAAGATCAAAAACACTGTGTTCAAAGCAAAACTGAAGCTAAAACTACCTTCATCAAAGCATTCGGAGAAGCCGCTGAAGCAAAGAAATAACACCGCAACATAGCCGACAAACTAAAGCTTAAACCAGATTTTTTAAAAAGCTATGCTTTAAGGTAAGGCTATAAAACAATAAAATGCTTTGCATACATGTATACTTAGATGTTCTTCATCTCACATTGCTGCAGTCCTTACACTTGGGTAGTCCGCTGTCCTCGGTCGGCCCGAATATCAAAGTATAAGGCTGACGTCGGTCAAGGCGCATTTGACTGACATCAGGACGTCAGGGTACAAATGCGCATGACCGACGTCATATCCTCAGTCTTTTTTGCCGCATGGTCTGATGCAGAAGCAGCATTGCAAGTGCCGGTTGGCGTTCTGAGATTTTTCGATTTCGAAGTTTCAGACCGAGTTCAAAGTTGGCTAAGTACCCGTTGGGAATATTTTAGTTTTTTCTTGCCTCAGTGATTTACCGGATGTCAGAAAAAGTCAATAATTGCATTTCTTGTGGGAAACAGATACCGCATAGAGATTATCATACTTTGTGTATTCCTTGCTTAGGGCCTGAGCACGACGTTGTTGGCTGTCGCTCTTGTGCTAGATTCAATAACGCACTATAAAGAGAAGGTTGGATTGTGCCAGGTTAGTCTTTGGGAAGCGGTGCAATTATAAAATGCCGTCGGATGCTCCGACGCCCGCTTCTTCGAAGAAGCGCAAGGACAAAAGCAGTTAAGCCTAGGCTAGAAGAACCGTCTGTACCGGACGCTGGTTCTTTAGAGGTGTCGGTGGAGCCGGTGGCTCCACCGGAGGTTTCTTTGTGTTCCCAGGGTGAGACTTTATTTATTGCAAGATGTGGCCTCTCAGGAGGCAGGTCAGGCTGAGGGGGCTTCTCAGGTTACTATACTCCCCTCCCTTCCTAGGGTGGCTAGGCCCTCTCCTTCTGTTTCAAAGGCTTCTCCCAGGGGCAGGCCAGGTTCAGTTTCAGTTGGTGTCACCCCTAGTTCTTCTGGAACTGTGCCCAAGAAGCATATGCTTAAAATGGCAGAAGATTTGATTACTTTGATTAGAGGTTCTATGCCCCCTCCTGATAAGAGACCTAGGGTGGAGCCTGAGCTAGGGAGTTTTGAGCAGGCTTCAGATGTTTCAGAGTCTTCGGCTGAAGACTTGCAGGAGTACTCTCCTTATTCTGATTCTGATGTGGATGATTCACTCCTTCTGCTTCTCCTCCTGAGGATTTTTCTTTTCAGAAACTCTTCATTCCATGAGGGAGCATTTTAAGTGGGAAGGTCAGGACTTCTCTGATTCCAGGAAAAGGCTTAGGGAATTTTGTTTTACCCCAGCATAGGCCTTTGGCTATACCTCCTGTTTTGGATGTAGTGGAAGATGTTTTACTGAGGCTTCTCTTAATCCTGATTCTTTGCCTCCTGCTCCTGTTAAACCGGATAGGTATTACAGGGTGCCTGAAGCTCATAAGTTTCTTTTAAGAGTCCTAGGGCAGACCCAGAAACTGTTAGCCAGGGGCCTAAAGGTGTTAAGGCTTCTGTTGTAAAGAATCCGGTTCCTGCAGACAAAGAAGCCAGGGCCTTGGATAGATGGGGAAAGAAAGTTTATACTTCTTCCACTCTTGCTATGAGGGCTTTGAATTGCCAGTTTCACATGTTGAAATACCAAAACTATCTCCTTTCACAATTGAAGGCTAAGGTTGATGCTCTGGCAGAAGGTATTGATTGTAAAGAGTTGCAAGATTTAGTACATGTTTCTGAACAGGTGGGTAAGCATTCTTTGCAATGTGGTTTTGATGCTGTACAGGCCTCGTCTAGGGTGGCTGCCACTGGGTCAGTTCTTCGCAGGCACGCCTGGCTGAGGGATCAGAATTTGTCTGACCATGTTAAAACAAGGATTTTAGATGCTCCTTTGCAATCTGACGTGTTGTTTGGTTCTCCTGTTGAGGCAGTTTTAAAGAAAATGGAAGACAAGGCTAAGTCTATGCAGACTGTTAAAGATTTTTTGCAGGACCAGCCTCCAAAGTTTAGTAGAAATTGGCCTACTAAGGGGTGGACGTATCCTTCTTATGATTCCCAGTCTAGGGGTAGATCTAGACGTGGTAGGGGCAGAGCTCAGGGCTCTTTCAGGCCTAGAACAGGAGTTCTCCTGCACAGTCTTCGGTGAGGGCAGGGGTCAGTCCTTTCGTAAACAGACCCAATGACCTACCTTTTCAGCTGCCAGAGCCTTCTCGTCTGGCAGCACCTTTGGGAGGAAGGTTGGCACTTTTCAAAGAAAATTGGAGTTTAATTACCCAAGACAGATGGGTATTGGATATCATACACCACGGCTACAGGTTTTATTTCCATACCTTGCCTCCTTTCAAAGGCATGCCAGACGTTCCTCCTCAACAAAGAATAGAGGCTCACAAGCAAGTTTCTCTGTTGCTCCAAATAGGGGCCATACAGCCGGTCCCTATGCCAGAAGTGGGCCTAGGATTTTATTCTCGCCTGTTCCTAGTACCAAAGAAGGGGAACACGTGGAGACCAATTTTGGATTTATCTATCCTCAACACTTATCTGGACATTCCCAAGTTCAAAATGTTGACGTTGCAGCAGCTTTTACCTCTGCTGGGCAAAGATCATTGGATGGTAACTTTGGATCTCAAGGAGGCTTACCTTCATGTTCCTATCAGACTAAGTTGCAGGAAGTATCTGCGTTTTCGAGCTGGGACTTCTCACTATCAGTTCTCTGCATTGCCCTTTGGCTTATCTACTGCGCCCAGACTGTTCACGAAAGTTCTGGCTCCAGTGATAGCTTTCTTCAGGCTAAAAGGAATACAGATCTATCCTTATTTGGACGACTGCCTGATTCTGGCTCAAGGAAGGGAAGAGCTTCTTCATCATTTGGAATATGTGATAGCAGTGCTAAGATGCCTGGGGTATTCTGTGAACGAAATAAAGTCCAGTCTAGTACCCTCTCAGGACATGTGCTTTCTGGGTGTGAGACTGAATACAGCATCCCAGATGGCCTTTTTAACCCCGGACAAACAAAAGAATCTATCCCTTTATTTCCATCAACTATCTCATCAGTCCGGGCTGACTGCAAGGACAGTCCTTCAAGCCTTAGGGTTCATGGCATCTTGTATTCTGGTGCTTCCCAATGCCAAACTGCATATGAGGAAGCTACAATGGTATCTCAAAAATGTATGGACACAGCACTGCCAGGATCTGGACACTGTCATTCAAATAATACCTTGCATTCAAAAGGAATTTTTGTGGTGGGCTCAGGAATGTCACCTAAACAAGGGACTCTCTGTGACCCGGCCAGAGGCGAGTCAGATTTTAACGACAGATGCCTCAGACAAAGCTTGGGGAGCTCATCTAAATGGAAAGTGGATACAAGACAAGTGGCCTGCCAGACTACAACATCTACATATCAACATGAAGGAGATGTTAGCAGTCCAGTTTGCATTAATAGCTTTCAAGGAATTACTTCTTCCAGGGCAGGTGTTGATTCTAACAGACAACACAACTGTCATGTGGTACATCAACAAGCAAGGGGAACGATTCTTATCCTCTATGCAGGCAAGCAATGATTTTGTGGGAGACTGCTCTCAGTTTACAGCTCAATCTTCAGGCAAGGTTTCTGCCAGGAGCACAGAACTCCTTAGCAGATGTGTTGAGCAGACGAATTATGGATCCCCACGAGTGGAAATTGATCCTCATGTATTTCAGAAATTGACAGTGTCATGGGGAACTCCGGACATAGATCTGTTCGCTTCTCCACTAAACCATCAGCTGCCAAAGTTTTGCACAAAAAGGTTTCATCCCACAGCTTGGAGAGTGGATGCTCTTTCTTTCAATTGGAGCAATCTTCATGTGTATGCCTTTCCACCTCTGCCTCTCCTCCCAAAGGTACTTCTAAAGGTCAGACAGGACAAGCCAAGGATGATTTTAATAGCTCCGGATTGGCCTCGACAGCACTGGTACCCATTACTGAGAAGTCTGGTACGAAAGCCTCCATGGCCTTTGCCTTCGATTCCACACCTGTTGTCACAGGAGGACAGCCATTTGCTCAATGTCAAGCTTCACTCTCTGCACCTAACAGCCTGGCATATTCTGTTTTGAACCATAGTGGGCCTCCACTTCCTCAGCAAGTTTTGAATGTTATTTTGGAAGCTAGGAGGCCTAGTACAAGGAAAGTGTACGCAGACAAATGGAAGAGATTTTTATTTTGGAGTGCAGCAAAAGATTTTGATGTTTCTGAGCCTAATTTGTGTGTGGCTCTTCAATATCTTACTGAGTTACTAGACAAAGGTTTGTCTTTCTCTTCTATTAAAGTTCATGCTGCAGCAATTTCGCTCACTATGATTGCGACCCACCATTGTTTTCTCATCCTTTGTTCAAGCAATTTCTTAGAGGGCAAAGAATATAAGACCCCACGAAGAGCTCCTACTCCTGCTTGGGATCTCAATTTTGTGTTGGAGAAACTCACTCTACAACCTTTTGAGCCTGCAGCTACTTCTGAGTTGAAATATTTGTCATGGAAGACTGCTTTTTGTTGGCCATTACCTCTGCAAGAAGGGTTTCTGAATTGCAGGCCCTTATGGCGGTTGAGCCTTTCTTGATTTTCCATAAGGATAGGGTATCATTACGAACTAATCCTTCCTTTATGCCTAAGGTGGTTTCTAGTGTGGCTTTAAACCAAACTATTCATTTGCCTACTTTTTATGCAAATCCCCAAAATAAAGGGGAAAAGATTTTGCACACTTTAGATGTACACAGGCAGTTGCGTTATTATTTGGACAGAACTAAAGGGTTCAGGCAGTCTCAGCAGTTGTTTGTTTCTTTTGCTTTGAGTTCTCAGGGCAAGCCTGTGTCAAAACAAACTATTTCTAAGTGGATTGGGTTTTGCATTGCTTTCTGTTATTCCCATCATGGCAAGGAGATTCCAGCTGGGATTAGGCCTCATTCCACTAGGGCTACTGCCACTTCAACAGCTCTTTTGAGGGAGTGGCAACCAAGGATATTTTGGAGGCAGCTACTTGGAGTTCAGTGCATACTTTCTCTAGGCATTATCACCTGCCACTTTACTCTAAATCCAGGGCTGGTTTTGCCACTGCTGTTTTGCAGGGCATTTTGGCAGCTCCTGCTTCCTTGTAGTTAGCCATCCTGCCTTACCTCTGCTTTGGGATTCTACCCAAGTGTAAGGACTGCAGCAATGTGAGATGAAGAACATAGTACAGTTTTGTACCTACCATAAATGTAGATGTTCGAAGATCCACATTGCTGCAGTCCAATTTACCCTCCCTCCTTCCCCTCTGTAGTTAGAGGTGGTTGTGTGGGTTGGGTTGTACATATTGTGTATATTGTATATATTGTACATATAATTAGTGCAAGGGTGGTTGGTTGGTTGTTTGCTGTCTTTTGGTTTTGACCTTTATTTTTAGGGTCTTCTGGCATCTGGGGCAAGAAAGGACTGAGGATATGACGTCGGTCATGCGCATTTGTACCCTGACGTCCTGATGTCAGTCAAATGCGCCTTGACCGACGTCAGCCTTATACTTTGATATTCGGGCCGACCGAGGACAGCGGACTACCCAAGTGTAAGGACTGCAGCAATGTGGATCTTCGAACATCTACATTTATGGTAGGTACAAAACTGTACTTTCCTGCATTCCAGTTACAAACCATGGTGTATAAACAGCAAATATCACTGCCAAATGTCTGTTTAAATGTTAAATGTGGTCCTACGGCCAAAAAGCACATAGCAAATGCATTACCTTGTAAAATCAACCCCTTTACCTCCAAAATACTCGGCAAACAGTAAAACATGTATAAAGCTAAAGTTAACTACAAAAGAAGTCTACACAAGCTCTATACACTGTACTTAATAAATCCAAATACACTGTATAGCCGAAAAATCGCTAAAAAACGAAAACGAAGCAAGAAAAGAATATATGAAACACTCCCAGCCACAGTAAATATCCAAACAAGCCTAAATAAAGGGAATTTACCACTTTTGATGATCCGGAGAGCTGTCTGTGTGAGCAAAAACCGGAAGTATCAATACCCAGATCAGGCAGTGTTGGGAGGTCAAATGTCTACTTCCTATGAAGGGCAGGAGCCGCAAAGCACTACTGGCAACCGCAAGGCTAAATATACAGCATTAAAACTAATCAAAATCAACGGAAATAAGGAAGCATATGAAGAAAAGCCTCTTAAGGTAATAAAATAAGACTTTTACAGGCAGAATCTAAGGATTCTAAACAAGTGCTAGGCAAATGTCTAAGAAATGCAGTATTTTTCTTTGTACTGTTGCAAGTTTGCAGAAAGGCTGTATGTGATAGAAAGTGCATCTTGCAGTGTCAAATATGTAAAGATAAAGATAAATGTTTATTTATCTACTGAGCTTTGCATGAAAGATGGGTCTGTTAAGAATTCAACAAAAGTTGTTGCAAGACTTTACATCTATTTTAGTTTTCCTTTCTGGTGTGTGTGTGTAGATATATAAAGCTGGTTAGTACTAAGTAATGTTAAAAAGTTGTCATAAGCAGGGACAATCCATGTAGATTCAGCAAGCTGTTTCTGTTCTTTCAAAAAAAATGTTTTTCTCTGATTTTTAAAAGCAATGTTAAATTGTCTGCATACTCTGTATCTGTGCTGTTATGTTATCCAAGAATGTGGATGTATTAGCAGGTAAACTTACAGCTCTAGCATAATCATTAATCAAATTGTTTTCATGTGCTACTACACTGCCGTTACAATGTGGTTAGGAGGTCTGCTGGAATTGCACCAGGAGTAATGTAAACATTAATCACTAGGTTTAAAAGTAGTTAAACATTTGAAGAAGCTGAGTTTCGTTCCCCTTCAGTTGTTTCTGAATGTTATACTGCAAAAGGGGTTCAATGTTTATTGTAAAACTGCTTTTACATTATGTAAGCCCAATCAGACAAAATTTAACTGTGTACAAGCAAAGGGGGTTGTAATTTTTTAAATGACTCTCCTATATACAACCCTCAATTGGAAGCTAGTCCTAAAAATGTAATTATTGCAATCATAATGCAGGATTTACAAAATGTTTTTTCTTATATATATATATATATATATATATATATATATATATATATATATATGTATATATATATGTATATATATATATATATGTATGTATGTATAAAGTTATTTACACACTTGTGTAATCTGTAAATACTTCCAACTGGTTTTTAGAGCATACACTTCATTAAGGAGCAAGCAACTGTGTGTAAGTCATGTTTAGCGTCACGTGGAACAAAGTAAAGTTCCTAGTTATTATCATACCTCTCAACCTGGAAACATCAAAAATCTGGACAAGGCCCATGAAAAATAGGTACAAATCTGTACGCTGATTAACATCTAATTTGCATACATAATTACGTAACCCCACCCACTCCAATGGAATTGTGGTATACCAACTTTCAAACGTAAACTGAAGAACAGATGGTCAAGATATGGCCCCAGAGTCCCCCTGCAGCCATTCCAATGTCCCGTCACCTGGCTATTTCGCCCCATTTACCATAAACACTAATGTGTGCATACTGCTTTACTTCCACAATTATTATTTGGATATTATTTTTACATTTTACAGCACAACAATGCCGAAACACTAATAAACAATCTGGTAAGCAAAGCAATACTGTCTCACAATGAAAATAGACTTGGCATTAAAACTTCCCTGCCCTTGAAACTCACATTCATTGAAACCCACACCACATCCAAAGAAAATGCATTTGGTCAGTCGTGGATAAAGATCACCTTTGGGATGTTTGCAAATCATTGGCCTCTTACACACAAAACAGGAAACGTACATGTGTTCTTTTCTTTGATGCACTTTCCTGACTTTATTCAGTTATATTCTTTGTACAATACAACACACTTTTTATAGAGCATTTTAAATGATTTTAACATTTTTCCAGTAGGCTGTACTGTAGGCAGTGAAATAAAATGCATGAACAAATAATGACAAAGTTGCCCAATTCAGAACAATTCCATCATAAAAGTCTACTTCCACATCCACACTATACATAGAATGACAGTAGTATAAGCCATAGGCATCTTACACAGCTTCTCACTCTTTTTTCAATTTCTTTTTTTTTGGGGGGGGGGGTCAAAAGGTCAAAAACCAGGGACACATTTTAAACATTACTTGTATAATTTTGTAAAGTTAGAATAAAATGTTGTTACCACCATGCATTTCACTAGCAAGTCTTGAGCCCTGGTCCCGATGCGCTACAGTCAGAGTAACTGCACAGCCTGCTAAAATGTAAAATGGACCTGCACTGATTTCTGTAAAATGTAAACGGAGCTGCTATTGCAGGGATTTCTCACACACACAGTAAAACGGACCTGCACTGCTTGCTTAGTTAGTACAAAGATTTCTATAAAATGTAAATGGAGCTGCTACAAAGATTTCTAATGTAAACCACACATTAAAATAGAACTGCTACAAAGATTTATATAAAACGGACCTGCTCTCCAAGGTTGTTACAAAGATAAATCTGACCAGCAGAGATTTCTCCAACACACATTTAAACGGAGCTGCAAGATTTCTAATCTAAACCACACACACACACACCAACGATTTATATAAAATGTAAAATGGACTTGCAGAGATTTCTCTCACACACTTTTGCTTAAGCTGCTACAAAGATAAATGTAAAACAGACCTGCATTTCTCACACACACATTAAAACAGCTGCTACAAAGATTTCTAACATAAACTGGAGATGCTTACACACACCCCCATTTCTGCAAAATGGAGCTGCTACAAATATTTCTAATATAAACCAGAGCTGCTTACACATACTTAAAACGGAACTACCTGCTTGTTTTTACACACATGGACAGAGGCAGAGCTGCTTTAAATACAGATACTTAACATACAACGGACACACACCCTAAATCACTACCTGACAATAAGTGAATACCCAGCCACACACAAACACTTTGTTTCCTTACCTAATGCCTTGCCTTGCTTCATCCCATTCTCTCAGCCTGCAGCCCAAAGTCCGTTTACGTTGGCAGAAATTTGCAAAAATAAAGTAACGCCAGTCGCCAGCCCATTTTCAGCATAGCAGTTTAAAAAAGTAAAGCAAAGCCAGCCCATTCTCGGCAGCATTAGTGCTGCTACTGTTTAATTCTCATTTCCCGCCCACTCACAGCCAGCCGGAAATAATGACGTGAGCTCCTTGAGCTCAATTCCGGCTGGCTGGTAGCGCTGACGAAGCTGACGACATCGCGCATAAAAAAAGAAAGCAAAAAAATCAGAAATGAAGGGGTGCCACTCGGGAACTGTGGCACCCCTTCATTTTGACCCCAAAACTCGGTAAAAACCGAGTAATTCGGGACGGTTGGGAGGTCTGGTTATTATCTCCCTTTACCAGCAATATAACGGCTCTCCTAGATGGTACCCAAACAATACGCTAGACAAAATATAACACCATAAAAAATAGGGAGATAGGTGGACAGGCACGGGGGGTGGTGCAAAAAAGTTGGAAGCCATCCTATTCAAATATATGCTACCCTAAAATAATTGTCTTCATTACAACTGCTTTTTTAATTATAAATATAAAAATAACCTAAGGCCACTACTTTATCAGTATACAAAGGATTTATAGCTAGGCATGTATAAAGTTGATACTTGGAATGTCAATGGGTTAGGTGATAGTAAAAAGTTAAATCTAATCCTACACTTAATATATCAAGCTAACTCCAATATCATATTCTTACAAGAAACACATCCAGTATCATATTCTTACAAGAAAGACACCTTAACAAAGAACAACGGTTAAAAATTAGCTCAAGAAAATGGATCTAGGAAATTATTTCATCAGGGGACAGCTGTGCTACAAAAGGAACTGCTGTTATTATCAAAGAATCGTTTCAAGAGAATATAACCAATAGCAACTATGATACGAAAGGAAGATGGTGTTTTTTCACTAGCACACATCTACAAACAAAACATAATACTCTCTTTTTAAATGTATATGGCCCATGTTCAAACCAGCATTTCATTTTATACAAAATCTATAACCTGCTCTTAAACTTTCCAAATCAATCTATCATTATAGGGGGGATTGGAATAGCCTAATTGCCCACTTACTGACAGCTCTAATAAAAACAGAAAACCAGCCCAAGTCACATCAGCTCTAAATGATCTTATACAAAATCACAACTTTGTCGACCCCTATCTAAATGCGGACCATGACAGATCAATAAACAAATATACTTTTTATTTCCCTCCACATAAAGTATGGTCAAGAACAGACTATTTTCTGATCTCCTTGAACCTCTCTAGGTTTTGTAAAAATTATGTAATAAATAATAGAATAATCTTAGATCACTCCAGAGTCACAATTACCCTTAATAAAAATCTCCTAAACAGCGAGGCCCCAACCTTTTAAACCATAAAGAGTTAATTGAGGAGTTGGGTAAAACTATAAAACAGTTGGACCAAGATGCAACACAAAGCCAAATTCCATTAGACATTCAGTGGGCAGCCACCAAAACTGTATTAAGGGGTATTTTAATACAGAAAGATTCACTGTATAAAAAACAGGAGCAAAAAAAGAGACAGCTTGAATCGCAATACGCAAGCATTGAATTACAGGCCCATCATTCACAAGAACTAGAAGGGAAATTGCAACATATTCAAAAAGAAGTCCTTTCTATGCAGTTACATAAACACACTATAAATGAACTGAAACTCATATATAACTACTCTGAATGGGCACAAACCCCTTCTAAGGTACTTGCAAGTATGATGAACATTAAAAAAACTCTCCATAATATCCATAATGTCCCAGAAATACACTATAAAGATAAAATTCTACAGAACAACAAAGATATAAATAACTTGTTCTGTGATATTTACAAGATTTATAACCCCTAAAAGCATAAACACGTGTCCAATCTAAAAGCGAAGTTCTTAAATAATTTAAAGTTTCCAAAACTTGATGAAGAACAATACAACTTACTGAACAGTCCCTTGTCAATCAGTGAAATAAAAATTGTGATTAAAAAACTAAGTCAGCAAATCCCCAGGCCCTGACGGATTTACAGCTATGTTCTATAAAAAACTTAGCCACATACTAGCTCCAATACTGTTAAGACTCTAACTTTATTATAGAATATGGCTTTACAGACAAATACTTAAATAATTTGAAGACAATTTTAATACCAAAACCTAATTCAGACAAACTAAATCCTACAAATTACAGACCCATTGCCCTTATAAACCTTGACATACAGATTCTGTCCTCACTGTTAGCTAACAGATTACAAAAAACCTTAGACAAAATCATTTCCCCAGAACAATTGGGCTTTATGAAAAAAAGACAGCTAAGCGATAATACCTGATGTTAGACACCCTAATTTCTCTCTCAGCAAAAGTCAATCATCCAAGATACGCACTTACAATAGACGCCTCAAAAGCATTTGATAATGTGGACCAAGATTTCCTTTTCTTAACAATGTCACACTTCAACTTCCCCACATCATTTATAACTGCCATCGGTATGATTTACAATGCCATAACCACGCTAAGCATTGGCAAGATGTATTCTAAACCCATCAAAATCACAAATGGAACTCACCAAGGTTGCCAATTATCTCTGTTCCTCTTAAATATATGTTTAGAACCACTACTACTTCACATCTCCCAAAACACATACCATCATTTTTCAAAGGTCAATAACACAATAGTAAAATACTCAGCTTTTGCTGACGATCTAAGTCTGTACTTCGAACTCCCAAATATAGACTTACCAAAAATACTTTTTACAATTAAACAATTTTTACAGTAGCAAACTACAATATGAACCCTAAAAAATCCTCCATATTCCCTCTAAACCCCATAAATCATAAGACAGCATACTTTCCTTCAGTTTGTATACCTTTAACATAACAAGCTAAAATACCTAGGCATAAACTTTTCTCACACCTACAAAGAAATAGAGTTTAAATTTCCTTAAAACATGGGACAAAAGTAGGCAAGACATCTTAAGATGGGAAAACTTAAACTTATCCCTTCTGTCTAAATCTGCTATTATTAAAATGAATATTCTTCTCAAAATATTATTTCAATTAAACTCTAATCTCAAATTACCAAACAAATTACTTACAGCAATGGAAAAGGCCATCTCCAAATTCCTATGGCACCCTAAAACAACAAGAATAAGCTACAAACATCTTACAATACCAAATTAAAAGGTGGGCTGGGGCTGCCTGGTTTTAGCTTATACTACCTTATTATAAAAGAAAACAGGTTGATCCAAATTGCGGAGTATGATAGTTCAAAAAAGACTTTGTACCCAATATGGGTTAAAATATGGGCAAATGTACTAAATTCCATAAATATAAATCCTAAAGCTGTTCCTTTCCTCCAACTCAAACAAAAAACTTTTTTACAAATTACACCCAATAATCAAAAATGGTATTACTGCATTCCAATCTCTGTTTCTATCCATAAATCTGCAGAATTCATTAGTACTGTTACAACCTATACATATGAACCTGATCATTAAATTAAATAATTGATCTCAACCCATTCCCATTAATTAAAGAATTAACAGTATGATATATCCTACAGTACAAGGAAGATGTACTTGATAAACTAAGAGACAAATTCAAGATGCCTGCTAGCTATAATTACATCCTTCATCAAATGATATCAATAATAAACCTTAAATATTTCAAAACACGAAACAGAAGTACAGAATATAGAGAATACCCAAAACACATTCAAAGCTCTTAGCTAAAGAAAAAATGATTTCAAAAACCTATAAATTAGTAAATGAGCTAAAACACAAATCCACGCTACTCTACTCAAGATACTGGGAAAACATAAATAACAACATCACAGTAATACAAAAACAAGAAGCCATAAACAATACCTTAAAACTTACACCTTTCAAAAACCTCATATACACACAACTGATGATTAACAACAATGAATATTATACCCCAGCTGTTCTCAAAATATTTGGTTACAAAAAAGCTCGCTGTACCCCTTCTGCTCTAGGGAAGGCGTGGATATTCTCCACATCTTCTGGAGGTGTGAGAAAATCTCCAAGCTCTGGTGTTATTTGAGAATGCAACTAGAGAAAGTTGGTTACGCAAAAAACACTCTCTCTTGGGAAACAGTGATTTTGAATATAATTCCTAGTTCAATAAATGGAATGTGCAAGCATATCTTAGTCACAGTATGCGCACTACTCAAATTTTACATTTCCAAGAATCGTGTTAATAATAAAAACATCTCATGGAACAACTTTAAAGTCATGGCAGTTAAATACATCACCTCCCATAAACTAGCTACTAAAAGTGTTTAAAAAAGAATTTACTTTCAAACATACTGCAACTCTCTCCTAGAGACAATTCTGACAAGCTTACAAAATACTTAGTTAAATGTCAAGTAGCTGGCTGATAAAAATAAAAACCCTCTGTGTTTCTGATCATAAATAGTTGCATCATTGACATATAACATATACTTCTGGGTTATTAACAAAAGGATGGCTTCCAACATTGTACATACTGTAAATATGTTATTAGTTTATATAAGCTTTCAAGTTTTATTTATTTATTTATTTATTTTAATTTTGTTTCTTTTTTCTTTTTATTCAGGGCAATTAAAGGTACCCTGTCTATACTAACCTAATACTCAATGTTATGCCATAACTCTGCTTTATTGTAACCCCTAGATATGTTGTAACCATGTCAATTATTAGTTTCAAGATTTCTTGTTAACATTTAAATGTTTCTTCTGCAAGGTGTGGCTACCTTTACTCATCTATGTAATACATGCAGTATTGTCTGTATTATTTTGTATTCATATTTATATTTTGTATTTGTGAAAATACAATAAAAATAAATTTTCAAAAACAAAAAGGTTGTAAATTACAATAAAAAAATGAATGGTTGAATCTTAAAATGACTCAATCATTGAAGATCTAGAGAGAGTGGTGGCAAGCAACTGTTTAATCATTGATCAGTGCATATCTACCAGTATCAGAAAAACTATAGTCTGTAGCCCATCTAATTCTAAAGGGCATGTGTAATTACTCAAGGTAGATCATTGTACAAGTTCATACTTAAGTGATCCAACCTACTGAATGCAGTGTTGTATATGGTAACTAACGAACATGGTACCTGAATCAGCTTGGAAAAGAATGTCATACCCGAAAAACTGTAGGACTTGGATAACTTTTATGTCAGCTTCAGCAATCATCAATGAAGTATGTTTCATATAAATTGCTTAGAGCCATTAACCTCTGCCTGACCTGTTAAGCAGTGTCTGGTCCACTTTTATTTGAAGGTCTGTGCTTGGAACACACCACTGAGGCAGTTAAGTCTAGGGCATGGAATGTAATGCTAGAAGTAAATATTTAAAAAGAAAAACTTAACTGACTGATTAAGGAATAACGTCTGCATTTATGGAATATATAGTTAGATAATTGTTAGTTAACTTCTTTCAGTAATAATTTTACTTACTCTTTACATCCATAGCAGCAGTTTTCTGAAACTCTTATGTGCGACCATCTATATGATCTGCATCATTTCAAATTTGCTCTTTGAAAGGTAGATCTCAGGAACTGATTCCTCAGATCTCCCGATTCATCACTGCTGAGAAAAGGGTAGCTGGAAGAAGGCATTCCATGAGATGTGTTCTCTTGTTTTCTTCTTCTTTAAAGAGCCCCTACTTCACCATCTGCCCCATTCTTATGAACAATTTCCTCATCTAATTATGTATACCTTCCCATGTGTTAAGAGATCACAGCATCACATCCATAAGTCCCTGACCTTTTAAGAAAAAAAAAGTAATGAAATTTGATTGTAGAGTAATTATTTGGACTAACTGAATAGTTCTTACCCTTGCTTCTAGTATTAAAGGTATCCTGGTGTATCTCCGGGTTTTCTCTTTCCACGGCTCATAGGAAAGACAAAAAAGTCAACCTGTTTGTGTAGACTGAGAAGCTGTGGAAGCCAAATACACTGTTTCTATCACTGCAAGCTGTTGCTCTCATTGTCTTGTTCATCCACATTTGTCCAAGTTGGAACAGTAGCATGTTTATCTGGAGGCCCAGACATCAAAGGCTGCGACTGATTAGGCAACATGCTCATGTAAACTGTTGAAATTGATGGCCAGATGATAGACAAGACCAAGCAGACTAGAGGCTCTTTTTGCCCAATTATCACTCTTGAATTTATCCTGAAGGACTTCTGGTTCAAATTTTCTGCTTTTTTTAATTTCCCCAAATCTTTTGGGTTTCTAATGCATTGACGGGAATGGACCCCATTCCTAAGTCAAAGTACAGTTAAAGTTCATGAAATTAGTATTTCAATCTTTGATGTCAGCCAGAATAGCTCTCCACAGTACTCGCAATGTGCCCAATAATGACACCTCCTGCAATTTGAATGAGATTACATGGATTGGTAACGTGTATAAATATGATTGTAGAGTCTTTTTTATAAGACCCATTGCTCCTACTACTATTGGAACTGTCTGGGTATCTTTCTTCCACATTGCTCTCGTTCTGACTGCATATCATGATATTTTATGACTTTGTGTCTCTATACTCAAGACACTGTAGTCACTGGGTGTGGCGATTTCAATGATCAATGCTACTTTTGTCTTCTTTTCTTGGACAACTGTATCCGGTTTTCTAGCATCTGTCTTTTGAGCTGTTGGTAATGGGTGATCCCACGTGATCTAAACCTCATAATTTTCAATGAGGCTTTGTAGCTTATGCCTCCAGTGTTTTTCAGCCACTTCAATACCATAATGTTTGCACAGTCCCCAGTGCAGCAGTCTTGTCACATTGTTATGCTTTTCAGTATACAGTCCTCCTGTCATTAGTATATCACAACCAGCAATGAGGTGTGCGACTGTTTCCAATTTGGTTTTACAAAGCCTACATTTGTTTGTTTCTCCCACATGTTCAGTGGACTTTTTAAACAGGCGTGTATGTAGCCCACTATCTTGGGCTGCCGATATTTATCTTTCATCTCTTGGTTTGAATTCGCCTCTCCTTAACCATTCCCGTGTTCGTTCCTGATCAACATGAGGTTCTTCTGGAAATTTTCTATGCTTGCAACTGTATTTTATGCATTTTCCATATTTCCTGCCTTTTCATCTGGTCCTTCACCTTATATTCTTTCTTTTCTTTTTTGGCACATTTAGTTGCTGCCTGATTTTTATCTACTTGTGGTTTGATTTCATTCCTGCTTGACGCCGATATGCTTCTGCTTGATTAAGCAGAGAAGTCATCTTAGATTTATTCTCATGTTTCAAAAATTTCACTTCGTTTGGGTCTTGTGAGGTCAGCAGATTTGTGGAGTCCCACAATTGCAGATCTATACGTGTAATCAATTTCAAGGAGGCCCATCCCTCCTTCGGAATGGGGAATATATATAATCTTGGTATACGCTGATTTTTATAGATCATTTGGTGAGCATGACGCATCCTTCTTGTTTTCCTATCTAATCTAGCCAACACGTTTTGGGGCCAGTCAATTTCTCCAAAACTGTAAGTTAGGACAGGAAGAGCAAATTGGTTTATAGCTTAGATTTTGTTACTAGATGTCAGTACTGTTTTCAGGATTAAAGTCTTCTAAAGTATTCCTTACTAAGTTTTATTCACATTTTATTGCTGATCTTTCATCAATTCCCAAATATCTATACACTCCCTCTTGCTCAAGTTCTTTTATATCACATTCTTGTCCGAAGCTGATGTTTTCCTGGTGCTGCAATTTTCCTGCTTTAAAAGTTGCTTTTTCACATTTATCAAGACCAAATGACATTCTTATGCCATCTGAAAAAGTTTTGACAACCTGCAGCTGTGCTTTCAGTTCCGCATCTAATAAGCTACACAGTTGTAAATCATCAACAAAGAGAAGATAAATCTTTAGACTTTGTTTTGTAGCAGTCAAATTATAACCATGGCCTAAGCTGTTAAGCAAACAGTTTAATGGGTTAAGAACAAGGCAGGAATAGCAATGGTGACAGAGAGTCACCCTGTAATATTCCCCCCCTTTGAATTTTTATCCCTGGGATAATTTTATTTTTTTATTTTTTATTTTATTTTACATTTGTTGACCGGGCTAGTCCAGCTGGATATATGTCCATTTTCAGTGGAGGCCCGGGGAGAAAAGCTCCACAAATTACAACAACATAAAAGGTCAAGACAAAGACAATAACAGTATAATTTGGTACATAAGAAGTTTTAACAATTATAGTACAAGCCTAAGATTATATATTTTATATTTCAGTAGGAAAAAGGAAAAATTTATCTAAGAATAGATGAATAAGACTAATACATTTGTATTAGAAATGGTGTAGTACAAATCTTTATAACATATTACAAAATTAGATACACCTAGTAATTTATGATAAGAGATACTAAGGTCTCACAAAAAACTAAAAGAAAAACACTAGAGATCAATAGATAGAGTATAGAAGAACAGCAAACAAGGATGGATTTCTAGTGTTATTTAACACATAGGTTGTGATACTATATGAAGGTGTTTGATCATTCCACAGTATATACTTATTTACATGAGAAAAAATAAGGGATAATAATTTGTTCTTATCATGGCTTAATTGCACAGTAGTCTACCTTGGTTTCATGGTTACTGTAATGTCATCAACCAATGTAGGGTATATCTTACACATTTTTAAGCACTCTTTTATCCATGAATGTGGGATACTATCAGATGCTTTTTTGTACTCCATCCATGCCACACTTAGATTATTCCCCTTTTTACAGTTCTCTACTTTGACAACAAATGATCCTTTGTTCCATACGACTTTTTCATTGCTTTTTTGTTTTACTGCTATAATTGAGTTTTTTCTAAATGATATAAACTCTGTCAGCATCAATTCCCATGTATAATTTATACATCGTCAGAAGGCAAGTTATTGGTCTATAATTTTAGGGTAGCTTGTTAAGTAGTAAGAGTATTATTTTACCTGTTGTTAGCCAGGTTGGAGTCTGTTTGGGGTGTACATATAAATAGTTCTTACTCTTGTCTAAGTCTTTGTGCAAAGATGTTAATACTTTTAACCAAATGTTAGGTACTGCATCTGTGCCTGGGATATTCCAATTAGAGGCTTTTCTTAACTTTGTTTCAATCTCTGTGGCTGTTACGTCATCCCATTTCATATCCTGTACCTTGAAACTTCTTATTCTTTTTTTTACTACTTTTTTCCATTTAGCATTTTTGTTATGTTCCACAGGATCTTAATAGGTACTTCACCAAAATGCATCTGTTTCTTCCTTTTCTTTTGGTGGGTCTTTCTATTCCTTTTACCTTGTTTCCCAATTCCCTATAAAACTTTTTTAGGTCATCAATAAATTGCTTATTTTGTACTTTTCCTTCATATTTATCTGTGTATCTTCAAAGTTTTTCCACCTGTGCTGAAATTTTTAGTTTATTTGCAATACTGCATAATAGATCCTGATCTGTTCTAATACTACGCATTGCTTTTATCACATCTATTTTTCTTAGTATTTTTGTTGATCTATTTCCTCTTCTATAGCCTTCTAACAGTGCCACTTATTGTGTTAACTGTTTTATAGTTTTCTCTATTCGATATTTCCCTGATGGTATTCAATTTATCCCCTTCCTTTCCCTCACTACCTTGTGTTCTTGTGGGAGAACGTTATCAGTTATTAATTTAGCTGCACAGTAATATATCCTGTTTACTTCTGTTATTGCGCATGGATCTCTGTGGACAGTCCTAATTACTGTGTTCATTTCTTTTATCAAACTTCTGACTTTTTGGGTTTTATTGACCTTCTGCAGTCTATTTCTTTCATTGATCTTAATATATCTATGTATATTAAATCAAGCAACTCTTCTCTTAGCTCATTTTCTTCCAAACTGAGGGCACATCCATTGTTTTCCATTTCCTGCTGGCACTCTGTAGAAAGTTCTATGGCATCTTCCTGTGTTACCTTCTCTTCAGTTTCATCCTGTGCCATCCATTGCTCTGTCATATGGGAACTCACTGGCCTATCACTCCTCAACATTGACTGCATCAGAGTTTCCACAGTTTCCTGTTCCTTCCTTTGCTGTTTAGCTTCAAGTGAACGTTTATATTGGTTTCCTGTGGAAGGCTCCAAAATATCTTGATATGGCACCTGACCAATTACTTCCTCTTCTACTGGTTTCCCCTTTGGTTATCCATTGTTCTATTCTGTTGTGGTGCTTTCTGCATTAGATTTTCTACACTAAATCCTTCACTTTGCTGGTGCTCCATAACCTCAGATCTGATATTGTTAATCCTCGTTCATTCCTTACGCATGGGTATCGATTCCAACCTCGGAACCAAGCCGACCCGCCCTGTACTATCTGTGAAAGGTTTTCTAACAGAACCTTGTTAGAAAGGAAAAACAAGTTGTTGCTGAAGGGACTTCTTAAATCTCTATTTCTGGGTCGGAGGTCTCAACCCCTCTTAGAGCCCCTGAGAAAATTTTGGATGTTCCTACTAAGGCCAAGTCTTTGCCTTCATCCCTGGCTGGGGACTCCCGCCAACCAAAACCTAAAAAGGCTAAAGTTTCCATTCTGGAGCTTACTCAGTCAGCCCCAGTGCTTTCAGTGCCTAAACTTTCGGCACCGAGGCCTTCGGTTCCATTAGTGATCTTGGCTCCATCTTCATTAGTGATCTTGGCTCCGTCTTCTCCTGCAGCCTTCACTGTATCGGCACCGAGGGGCACCTCAGTTCAGACTATTACTACTACTGTATTGGCACCGACCGCTCACTCGGTGCAGACCTTGACCATGTCGGCTCTGACATCTTACTTGGAACCGACACCTCTGTTGTTGGCTCCAATTTTGTCGGTTCCAGCTTCGGTATCGACAACCACTTCGGCACCGATCCTTGTGTCAGTGCAGACTGTGACCTCGGCACCAATGATTTCCTCGGTGCAGACACCCATAGTCCAGTCTCTCTCGGCACCGTTGTTCTTTGTGCGGACTGGTGAGGTGGGCACTGAGTTGGTCTCTTTTGTGGACAGGCCCGTTTCTCCCTCAGTCTCTGAGAGGTCCACTAGAAACCTTTCCGAACATGATGTGTTGCGTCTTGTGGATCAAGTGCTTTTGGCCAGAGGTATCCCACCCCCCAGGACCTATCCTTCTTTGGGAGGTGATCACCCATCTCCAAAGACCCCTTCTTATTCTCCTCCTTTTCCCCTCATTCCTCAGTTTCTGAAGAAAGTCAGTTGGTTGAAGAGCAAGGTGATCCTCATAGCACCATATTGGCCTCTGCAGATTTGGTTCCCCTTCCTTTGGCCTCACCTACTAGATCGACCATGGAGTTGATCTCACATCCACAGAACCTGATTCATCCCAACTTGAACAGCCTGAAGCTCACAGCTTGGCTACTCCATTTCCCTTGATTGCCAGGCAGAATGATCTTTCTTTACCAGTACGTGACATTCTCATTGCATCTCATAAGTCTTCCACTAGAATTACTTATCTAAGCAAGTGGAAAAGATTTACCTGTTGGCTGAAAGATAAACAAGTAGATCCCTTTTCCAGTCGGGTCTATCGGCCTCTACCATTAGAGTTAATTTGGCTGCAGCTTCTAATTTCCATGAGAGTATCCAAGATTCCTCTCTTATGTCTCTCAAATTGTGCAAGACATTCATAAAAGGTGTGAATCATCTGAAGCCACCTTTTAGAGAACCAATTCAACCATGGGATCTATCGTTAGTTCTACAAGCTCTGACAATGCCACCCTTCGAACCAGCTTCTTCTTGCAACCTCAAGCATTTGTCATGGAAAACCTTGTTTTTGGTTGCCATTACTTCTGCCAGACTTATCTCTGAGCTTCAAGCTTTATGTATGAGATAGTGTTTTGAGAACTAATCCTTCATTTCTGCCAGAAGTGATCTCTGAAATGTCTATTAATCAAACCATTGAAATGCCAGTTTTCTTTCCCAATCATTCAAACAGAGGAGAGTATTGCCTACATACCCTAGATATCCACAGGCAAATCCGTTTTTGCTTAAACAGGACTAGGTCCTTTCATAAATTTGACCAGTTATTTTTGGCCTATTCTGGAACTAGATTAGGATCTGCTGTTGTTAGGTCACATTAGCTAGATAGTTAAAGGACTGTGTGGCCTTCATTTATACACAACGTAATGTCCCGTTGCTTACTACCATGAAAGCTCATTCAACAAAGTCGGTGGCTACTTCTGCTGCCTTCCATGCCAGAGCTGCTTTACATGACATCTGTGCAGCTGCAACTTGGGCTAGGCCTCATACCTTCATCAATCATTACAAATTGGATTTGGCCTCCAGGGGAAGAGCATCTTTTGGTTCTATGGTGCTCTGGAATGTCCTTCCATGAGAGCCTCCCAGGAATAGAGGTAGCTGGGGACTCTGTCCCATGCGTAAGGAATGAACGAGGATTAACGATATCAGATAAAGAAGTTATGTCTTACCATAACGTTCTATCTGTATTGCTGATCCTCATTCAATTATTACGACCCTCCCTCCTACCCCCTCCTGTGGCTTGTATTGGATCTCACCATCCGGTTCTGTTAGGTCTTCTTTTGACTTGCAAACTCAATCTGAGGTAACAGGGAGAGGGGGATTGTGGGTAAGAGTTTAGCTCAAGAGTTTGTAGCTGACGCGAGCTTGGAAAATGGCCGGCTCAGTTCTGAGGTCGTAACAGATACCCATGCATAATGACTGAACGAGGATCAACAATACAGACGGAATGTTATGGTAAGACCTAACTTCTTTTTTTCTATTTCCTTAACTTGTCAATTACTAATCTCCTTTTCTACTTTTCCTCTTTGTCGTCTTATTTTTTGTATTGTAAAGTTTTCTGTATCCGTTTTCCTTTGCCTGTATTTCTGTTCAGATATCTTTGGTGCTGCTGTTTTTATATTGGTTAGTTTTGCTTTCTCCTTTGCATAAATATTACACCATTTTAATCTTGCTTTCTTTCCCATGTCCATATTTCTTCTTCACATTTTCTCCTGATCTTCCTGCTGCTTACTTAAGGGACTCACGCCATCATGCTGTGATGTAATCTGTGCTAGACCTTCTACATCAAATCCTTCACTTCGCAGGCTCTCCATAACTTCAACTTCTGGTTTTTTTTGGGTTTTTTTTTTTAACTTCTACTTTACTAATCTTCTTTTCTACATTCCATCTTTGTGATATTTTTTTTTATTATGAAATTTTCCATATCTGGATGCCTTTGCCTGTATTTCTGTTTGAATATCTTTGGGGGCTGCCTTCTTTATATCGATTAATTTGGCTTTCTCCTTTGCATAAATATTGCACCATTTCAGATCTCTTCTTTCTTTCCCATGTCCGTATTTCTTTTTTTTTATACTTTTGAAGTCTCTTGATTTTGTTGTTTACATTTTTGCACTTCCTCAGATGTTGCTTTTTCCAAACAGTTCAAAGTTTCTTGATCTATATACTGTTTTTCAAAAATCTGTTGTATTAATGAACGCAAATTTTAATTTGAAGCTTCTGCCGTTTTTTCCTGTGGAAGTATTTTTCTTTCCTCTAATTTATCTCTTAATCTTTTTGTACATCTTGTGTCTGGAAATTCTGGGCTTTTTATATATTAATAACAATACACAATTTTTTCTTATCCTCAGTAGTCCACTCTATTGTGTTTATGGCTCTCTTTTGGCCTATCAGTTTTTGAGATTTTTGTGGACTGCTACTTCCCTCTACAACAGAGGGGGCCATCCTCTCCCTGGGCCTGGCCCCACTGTAGGAATGTTACTGTATTTTGAGGATTCTACACTGTCATTTTTTCCATTCCTGGCACCAGTGTGCTTACCAGGGTTGGGGACTTTTTTATCCTGGGTCTTGTGCACCCAGCTATCTTTTTTTTTAGTTTTTAACCTACTTCTGTCCATGATGTTTGCTATATAAATACAGTCTATATATCAATGTCGCCTTGGTAAGATTTTGTGAAAAACAGGGTCCACCTTTTGAAGGTACTTACCAAGACTTTAGGATGAATTCAATTTTAACACTACTACTATCCTTTGCTTGCTGACTTTTCATCTCTCCATTCAGACTCTTTTTCTGCCTGTGAGAATGTCTGTATGTTGTGATTAATACTTATTTTTAATAGGTCTTATAAACCTTTGTCCTGAAACAGCTCACAGAGGCTATAAAAATTGTGTTAAAAAATGGTTGACTTTTGCTTTTGCAGGAAGTTTTAATACCAGTACAGATCACTGGTACTAAATTAGAGAATTTGTAGGATTGTGTGAAGGCCCCTGGAGAAAATTAGACCCTCAATGTGTTATACAGTTACTATTTTTTGTATTGGTAATGTCCTAAACAATAGAACTAAGAAAAGTTTCTGCTAACTTTTGACACAACTGCTGTCATCCCATGGATTTGTTGCTATGTATAAAATGTTTGTTGATTTCCACAGCTTCAGATAAGTGAATAGTGGTGGTGTGACAGCTTAACTCTCCTAGTACTTTCTTTGGGATTGTAGGCTCTTGTGTTTTTTTACTCATTTACTAGGTATTGATCTGTTTATGTAGTTGTTTTGTGTGAATTTGATGCTGTTAACACTGACATAACATTTCCTTATCTTTAAATAGCAGAGCCACTTATGACACATGATGATAAAGAGGTCCAAGTGGGCCTGCAGGACCTGGGGTATGAAACGTGTGAAAAGAGTGAAACCGAAGTGGACAGGGAAACGAGAGGTAGTCTAGGTAGATGGCTTTTATAGATTTGGAAGAAAGCATGGGCATGAACCTCTCTAGAATTCTTTTTACTTGCATGGGTAGTATGTAATGCTTTCTTGCATTGGAATGTGAGACTGCTTCCTGATGTAATTTTGATTTATATTCCACATACAGATTACTAATTATATAAAACTTCAACACTCCTCCCCAGTTTGCATGAGAATAAGAAATAAGATAATACTGGTTTATCCTTCCTAGAAGTTACTGCTTTTGCATGTCTTTCTCTGCTTCTCTAAGTGCAACTGTTTGCTTTGCATGGTTATACATGATTACTGTTCTGATTTCTTAGCTTGGCAAAATGATTGTGTTTAGTTAATAACTTCAATTTTGCTGCAATATATGGTTGAAGACATAAGGAAAAAGCTGATTTTGCTTTCTTGATCACTTACAATGGATGGAACACTTTGGTACATCCTCATATGTCCTTTCATGTTCTTACAGTTGTCATGTTTCCTTGTTAAGAATGTGAATTATGCCTTTGAGCAATGCGTAGCATCCTTGTGCATTGGCCAGGGAAGGATCTTGGCCCCAAATGTGCAGATGTTTCACATTCTTAGTGCATCAATCCCACTTCAATAATGCTAATTGAACACAGTCGTTAGAGAGTTTTCAAGGTGCTTTAGATATTGGTGTATTATATGGCCAACAAAATGATAGCTGTACTTTTTTAACCTGTTTGGACAGGCCATATTTTCTCTGTGAGCTTTATTGATCTGTTCAGCATAATATTAAGCATATAGACCTCATAATGACAGTCTTAACAGAGGTAATTCTTTTAGTTTTCAGACGATATGCTCTGATGGAACGATTACTAACAAAAATGGCCATTGGCCATCCAGGTGGTAGAGGAGATCTTCTCCAGCCTGGCAGCTACATATCCTCCTCCTCTGGGTACTCTCCAGCCCTTCTCCAGTTTGGGTACTGAGACCTCCTCATCCATCCAGGGCCAGCCCTCCCAAGAGTGCCTTCAGATGGGTTCTGCTCTACTTGGCCCACCTGTCTCTTACGAGTCTTCCCCTGAATCCACTGGGGAGGAGCCTCCTCGGAAGAGATTGTGCAAGAGGAGGCACTTGGACTCCCCCAGAGAGTCCCTCACTGAGGACATGGACTTTGACGAGGGAGACTGGTACCCCAGATTCCCGTCCCAGGAGGTTTCCTTCGGGGACATCCTCATGGTTCTTGAGCAGAGAGAGGCCGGATGGTCTTCCCCATACCCATCTACAGAGGAGTCAGTCTTCCTGAAGGCCTTCGGATGGGCCCATCTTCCTGGGTTCCACCGTTGCTGACAAACTGGTGGGTCTCATCTCCAGCAGGACTTGGAAGGAATTGGACACAGTAGAACCAGTACCTAAGAGAGCTGACAAATTCCTCAGTTCCCTCAAAGACAGACCCTTGTGGAGTAAAGGAATTCCTGTTGTTGCTGTCATGGTGGCCGCTTCTACTAAGAAGGAGCTAGTCTGAACAGGCAGTCTCGAGCGATAGACTATTTTGGGAAGCTGGATTTTGCCTCAGCTACTTTTGGACTGTGAGCAATCAATTATTTGGCCCATTTTACCTGGCTTCAGAGGGATTTGCTTTCAGAGCTTACCACTTCTTTTACAGAGTTGTTGCCTCTGGAGAGTCTCAAACTAGTCTGTCCAAAACTTTCTACTCTAACTTCGCTGGCTAATGTGTTGATGAGGTTGAGCTCCAATTCTGCGGAGGCTACCTCTCAAGCAGCTGGCACTAGTATTGCCATTTGGCATGCCTGGCTTCACCTTTGCAGGTTTGTGGAACCTTTCAAGGCGTCCTTCACCAGCGCCCCCATAGTCCTTTTCTAAGACTCAGAGTGGAAGTAAGAAACTGTGCTTCCAGAGGACTCAGCCTTCCTGTCAGGATGCTCTCCAGGAGCCCTCATCCGCTGGTTGGGCAGGGGATTCAGTGGCAAATGCCACCCCAAGGGCAGAGGGGGGTTCGCAGAACCAGGTATACGGAGATCCTTTCTCTGAGGAGCTTTTCCTGCGTTCCTAAAGTGCTACCCAGCTGTCCTGCCCTGGAGGCAGTCGGGGGGTCATCTCTCCCTGCACCCACTAACCTGGACAAGTCTCACCTCTGATCAGTGGGTGCTAAGAATCATTTCCAGGGGTTGTTCTATTCCCTTTTCTAGCCCCCTCCAATTCGAAAGCTTCTCCCAGACATTGCACCCCATCAAAGGGAGGTGGCCTGAATCACGGTGCAAGACCTTCTTCAAAAAAGAGCCATCCAAGAGGTCTGAATAGGACAACGAAGATCCGGAACTTAGTTCCGCTTCTTTTTTGTGCCAAAGAAGACAGGGGGCCTGCGTCTGATTCGGGACCTCACTGAGCTGAACCTTTCCTTCAAGAAGTCCAAGTTCTGGATGGTCACTGTACAGTCCAATTTGCTTTTGTTATGCAAGGACGAATGAATGTGCTGTGTGGATCTATCACATAAAGATTGACAGATGCTCCAGGAGATATGTACGCATCCGCATAAGAGCCGATCATTACCAGTTTAGAGCCCCCCCCCCCCCCCCCGGGTGTTCAAATGTGTGGCACTGGTGGCAGCTCATCTCTGGCTGCAGGGTTTCCAGGTCTTTCTGTAGCTGGATGATAGGCTCCTCACAGCCCCCATGGAGCATAGACTGTCAGTGGCCACTGAGTACACCCTCAGTCTCTTTCAAAACCTGGGCATCACAGTAAATCTGCTCAAATCCATTCTTGTTCCATGCCAGACTCTGGAGTTCATTGGGTAAAGTAGGTCACGGTATCAGAGACTGCAGCCCTGACTCCACTTAGGATTCGGCTCACTCAAAATCAGATTTTTCTGTTGCTGGAAGTACAGCATCCCTCGTCTCACTTGATTCTTTAGGCATTAGGTTCTGTGGCAGCGGCCATCTAATTCCCCTAGCCAGGTATCACATGCAGTGGTTACAATAGACATTGGTGGATCAGTGGTCCATTCTGACTCATGCGTTGTCCATGACAATCAAATTGACTCAGGTATGCAAACAGCTTCAAGCTTGGTGGCTTCACTCTCTGGATCTTCATCTAGGCAGTACATTTTGTCTTCCCCCTTCCAAGGCCACAGTGACCATAGATGCCTCCCTGTTGGGGTGGGGTTGGCATTTTCAGGGCAGGAGAGTTCAAGGCACTTGGCCCCTCTTAGAGACCAAATTGCATGTAAATGTCCTGGAAATGAGAGCAGTCATCCTCACATTGCAAGCCTTTCATGACTGCCTCCCCCTAGGGATCATAGCAATTCAGATGGACAAGATGGCTGATGTTCTTCATGTTTCACTGTTGCAGTCATTACACTTGGGTTATCTGCCTGCAGGTAGCCCTCAGCCGGCCTGAATACCAGAGTCTTGGATTCCTGCATCGGATGCTGTCTCCTCCTCCATGACGTCAGGTTGTCAGGGATATAAAACATCCAACTGATGCCATTACATCAGTCTTTCTTGCCGCTCGGTGCCCAAAGCAAAATTAGTTCGCAAGTGCCAGTCGGCCGACTCCTGACATTTTCATTTTCGAGTTTCAGAACCGAAGTCTTCAAAAAAGCTAAGTACCCCGTTGGGGATCCTTTTTTCTTGCTCTTAATCTGATGTCAGTAAAAGTTAACAATTGTATTACCTGTGAAAAGCAAATACCTTATAAAGATTTTCATTTTACTGCATTCCTTGCTTGGGCCCAGACCACGACGTCCCTCTACGTCAGTTTTGTGCCTTATTCAACCCCCAAACTATTCGTCGACTATTTTTGCAGCAAATTATTTTGGTACGCTGTTTAACTATCCAGAAATGGCTTCGTTAAGCCATCCGACTACTGACCGCATAGGTCCAAAACTGCCGACGATGCTTCCACTAAGTAAGTCACCAGTTCACCCGTACTCATTGAGGCGCTTTCGCAGCCCCTGATACCCGCTACTTCAGATTTGCAGGCCTTTGCTGAGACCCTTTATGAGTCCGGTATGCCGCAAGATGCTGCTTCGACTATGGAACCTGCGTATGTCTCTACCTTGGATGGGTCCAGAGCTGCTGTGCAGGCACTGGCTTCTGATGGTGTATTCAGGCCTACAGACTTACATTTCAAACCGACGCCATCTTCTTCAAGGCCTAAAACTCTACCCATGCCTAGAAAACCGACGTCCAAACCGCATGGTCAGGCCCATATGCCTAAAAAACAAATGATAAGAATGGCTGAAGACCTCATTACTTTAATTAGGGAAGTCAGCCTTCCCCCTCTATGAGACCTAGAACTGATTTTCCTTCTGATTCTTCTCATCAGGATTCTGAAATTTCGGTTTCCTCTGATTACCAGGATTTGCCCTTATCTACCTGTGAGGATTCTGATGCAGAGGATTCCATTCATTCTGCTTTCCCTATAGAGGATTTCTCTTTGGGTGAAACCTTGCACTCTCTTAGGGAGCACTTCCGCTGGGAAAGACAGGCTTACTATGACTCCAAAAAGTGGCTTAGGGGATTCTTACTACTCCCTCAACACAGGCCTTTAGCTATCCCTCCTGTTCCTGACATTGTAGATGATGCCTTCTTGCAATCTAGTCTGGCCCCAGACCCTCTACCTCCAGCTCCCAGAAAACCTGATGGGTATTAGAGTACCTGACTCTCACAAGTTTCTCTTCAAGAATCCTACTGTGGATCCAGAGACCATTTCCCAAGAACCAAAAGGCATTAAGGCTACTACTGCTAAAAACCCTACCCCCTCTGATAGAGATTCCAAGGCCCTGGATAGATGGGATAAAAAGGTATACACTTCTGCAACCTTGGCCATTAGGGCCGTGAACTGCCAGTTTCATATGTTAGTGTCAACAGCATATTATGGGACTACTTAAACAAAAAATTATGTTAATTCCTGACTGTGTTGAACATAAAGAATTACAAGATGTAATGCATTCTGCTGAACAAGTTGGTAAACATACTTTGCAATGTGGTTTTGATTCTTTAGAAGCATCTTGCAGGGCTGCTGTCACTGGGTCTGTACTTGGAAGGCATGCTTGGCTTAAGGAGCAAAACTTGCCAGATCATGTTAAAGCTAAATTACTGGATGCTCCCTTAAACCAAGGCCACCTGTTTGGCAACAAAACAGAAGTCCTTAAAAAGATGGAGGAAAAAGCTAAATCTATGCAAACTGTTAAAGATTTCCTGCAAGTACAACCTCACAGATTTAGTAAGAATTGGCCTTCTAAGAATTGGTCCTTTCTAGCCTCTTCCAGGCTTTCTCAGCCCAAACCCAGGAACAGCAGACCACCTAGGCCACAGTCTCAAGGTACACACAGGCCTAAGCAGTGGGGTGCTCCCACTTCCAAAGCTGGAATTAGTAAGACTCCCCCCTATGGAAAAATGTCACAATGACTTAACCTTAACCCTTCCAAGCCCTGCTCAACTGCCTGCTCCCTTAGGGGGAAAGATCACCCTGCATGCAAAAAACTGGGAAATCATTACCCAGGACAAATGGGTTTTAAATGTAGCTTTCCAAGGATACAGGTTCCATGTCCACACCGTACCAACCCCAAACGATTGGCCATACCTACCCCCAAATCAGTGAGCAGAGGCTCAACAGCAGGTTCTCTCTCTTCTAGGTAACAGGGCTATTCAACCTGTCCCAGCAGAAGAAAGCGGACAAGGTTTTTACTCAAGACTTTTCCTGGTACCCAGAAAGACAGTTCCTGGCGTCCTATCCTGGACTTCTCTATTCTAAACATCTTTTTGGTAATCCCAAAATTCAAAATGCTAACACCTCTACAGCTGCTTCCTATGCTAGGCAAAGATGCCTGGTTGGCAACCTTGGACTTAAAGGAAGCTTACCTGCACATTCCAATATGGGAATCTTGCAGAAAATACCTACACTTCAGAGCAGGCTCTATGCACTATCAGTTCTCTGCACTTTCCTTTGGCTTATCTACTGCACCCATGGTATTCACAAAGTGTCTAGCTCCAGCCATTGCATTTTGCAGGCAGAGAAATATTCAAATATACCTGGATGATTGTCTGATTCAGGCAGAAAGCCAGGACATGCTGTTAAAACATTTAGCATTTGTAAAGAAACTTCTAAACCCACTGGGGTACAGCATAAATGAAAAGAAATCTCATCTAGTAACCTGTCAACAAATTGTATTCCTGGGAGCAAGCTTGACCACAACTTCCCAGATGTCTCATCTCATGCCAGAGAAACAAGGTTATTTGACAGCCTACTTCAAATTACTGGCCACAAAGACCCAGTTATCTGCAAGGAAAATCCTGCAAGCCCTGGGGTTCATGGCCTCTTGCATTCTACTAATTCCATATGCAAGACTGCATATGAGGAAACTACAGTGGTATCTAAAAAGCCTATGGTGTCAACATTCTCAGGAACTGGAATCAATGATCCCTATCATTCCTTGTATAATGCCACGTCAGCAAGGGGCTCCTTTTCAGTCTACCCCCTGCCACCCAAACTCTGACTACAGACGCATCAGACTATGCATGGAGGGCTCACTTGGTTGGGCGGTGCATTCAGGGCAAATGGAACCCAAATCAGATGCACCTGCATATCAACCAAAAAGAAATGTTAGCTGTACAGAATTCCCTGATAGACTTCAAAGACCACATCCTTCCAGGACAATGATTCGTAAAGATAGAAAACACCACAGTTATGTGGTACATAAACAAGCAGAGGGGAAGCTAATCATACCCTGTCTGCAGACTAGCCATGGCGCTGTGGAACACAGCCTTCAGCTACCAAGTGCACCTACAAGCTCAGTTCTTGCCAGGCAAGCTAAATTCACTGGCAGACAACCTAAACAGAAATCTCATGAACCCACACGAATGGAAACTGGAACAAAAATATTCAACTTCTTGAGGAACAAATGGGGGACTCCAGAGATAGACCTGTTTGCCTCCCCTCAGAACTACCAGTTGGACAAATTCTGCACAAGGACTCCCCACAGTCAAGCTTGGAAAGTGCATGCCCTGTCATTTACCTGGGAAAGCCTCTCAGTTTATGCCTTTCCCCCTCTCTGCCTCTCCTCTCAAATGTTCTGCTAAAGATCAAACAGGACAGACCAAGGACAATAGTGATTGTGCCAGACTGGCCTCGCCAGCACTGGTTCCCCCTCTTGCGCAGTATGATACTGCTGGATCCATGGCACCTACCTCAGACACCTTCCCTGCTGTCCCAGCAGGCGGGCCAGATTCTGCACCCTCAGCTTCAAACCCTGAACCTTGCAGCTCTCCAATAGCATCTCTCAGTAAGCAGGTGCTAGATGTCATTCTGGAAGCAAGGAGACCTAGTACTAGAAAATCCTGTGCTGAACAGGGGAAAAGATACTGTTCCTGGAGCCAGACTCAGGGGATGGGTACTACTGTGCCTAGCTTACCTCATATTCTTCAGTACTTAACAGAAAGGCTCCACAGGGGCCTATCCTTTTTGTCAATTAAAATTCATGCCTCTGCCATTTCAGCACATTAAAATAGTGATCCACCCCTCTTCTCTCATCCCCTGTTAAAGCAATTCCTCAGAGGGGCAAAAAATCTAATACCCCCCCCCCCCCCGGCAAGTCCCTGCTCCAGCCTGGGACCTTAACTTTGTATTGGAAAAGGTCACTCTCCCTCCATTTGAACCAGATGCTACTACAGAGTTGAAATTCCTATCCTGGAAAACAGCCTTCCTTCCTAGCCATTACTTCAGCAAGAAGAGTGTCTGAATTACAGACCCTCATGGCAGTGGAGCCTTTCATTATCTTCCATGCAGACGGGGTTTCCCTCAGGACCCACTCCTTCCTTTATGCCTAAGGTGGTGTCTAATGTGGCTCTAAATCAGTCCATTAATTTGCCTACCTTTTTCCCAAACCCACAAAACACAGGAGAGAGAATACTGCACTCTTTGGACATGCACAGACGACTTAGATTTTATTTGGACAGGACTAAGCCTCTCAGAAAATCTGAACAGCTGCTAATTACCTTTGCTGCAGGGGCAGAGGGGGAAGGCCATTTCAAAGCAAACCATTTCTAAATGGATAGCCTAGTGCATTCATTTCTGCTATAAACACCATGGAAAACCTACCCCACAAGGGATTAGATCACATTCCACCAGGGCTGCATTTACCTCTACAGCCTTTCTCAGAGGAGTCCCTACCAGGGACATCCTAGAAGCTGCTACCTGGAGCTCTGTTCATACCTTCACCTAGCATTACCACATGCCTATTTTCTCTAAATCCACAGCTGGTTTTGCCACTGCAGTTTTGCAGGGCTTTATAGCTGGCCCTAATTCTCTCTCTAACTTCCTCCCCCCTTCCTTAGCCTTGGGAATCAACCCAAATGTAATGACTGCAATAGTGAAACACGAAGAACATAGTACAGTCGTGTACACTTACATGTTCGAGTGTATTCACTGTTGCAGACCTGGTTACCCTCCCTCCAGCCCCCTGACTTCTCTTGGCTCTACCTTTTCTTCTTGTTTGGCGTATTTCAGCTTTCTGCTGAATTTGCTTTTTGTTGGAGGTGTAACATAACATATAATTGCTTCCCATTATGGGGGCACCTGACATCTGGGGCAAGAAAAACTGATGTAATGGCGTCGGCTGCATGTTTTTTACCCCTGATGACCTGACGTCATGGTTGAGGAGACAGCATAAGATGCAGGAATCCAAGACTGTGGTATTCAGGCCGGCTGAGGGCTACCTGCAGGCAGATAGCCCGAATGTAATGACTGCAACAGTGAATACACTCGAACATCTACATTTATAGTAGATGTACACAACTGTACTTTGTCTGATATCTCAACAAGCAAGGGGAACACAGTCTTATCCTCTGGGCATACAGGCCGTGAAAGTGTTGGAATGGGGGATGTTTTCCAGGAGCTTTCTTCTTGCAACTCTTATACCCGGGAGTTCCAAAGTGTGGTCCCTGAATCCATCAGTGGCGAGGCAGAGTTTCACCACTGGGGGTCAGCCATGCTGCAATCTTTTTGCTTCCCCGATCAACCACAAATGCATAAATTTCACCCTGATCCCCCCTTGGGGGGGCTGGTCACCCAGGGGCACTCTTGTTCATGATTGGCCTCCGGATCTCTATTATGTGTATTCTGCTATCCCTCTGATACCCAAGGTCTTGCAGAAAGCTTGCCGCCTGAAGACTCCTGTTATCCTCATTGCCCCCTTCTGGCCTCAGTAGGTGTTTCTCCTTCCAAAGGTCTCATCTTCGGTATCTGCTCTGGATACTAGATCCATTTCCAGATGTGATCTCTCACCTCATGGGGCTTCCACTTCCCAATCTACGGACCCTTCGTCTAACTGCATGGTTTCTCCACTTCCAGTAATCCTATCCCAGTCCAGGCTTCCTTACCTGGTTAAGTGCAGTATTTTAGCTTTTCAGAAGCCATCCACCAAAAAGGTATATGCTAGTAAATTTAAGTGGTTTTCCATTTGGGCCAGACAAAGAAGTCTAGATTATTTTTCTGCCCCTGTTCCTGATATTTTGCTCTTATCTTCCTCTTTTTAGAATGGGGCATGTTTCTGTACCATTAAATTCCAGTTAGCTCCATTTCAAATTTCCCTTTGAATGATGAGCCTACCTTTTCTTCCAAGTTGTGTAAAGCCTTTTCTGAAGGGAGTATATCTTCTTAGACGTCCTATTAGAGATCCATTTCCACCATGGGATTTGACCTTGGTACTGCGATTTTGATTCAAAAGCCCTTTGAACCAACAGACTCTTGTGACCTTAAATATCTGTCATGGAAGGCCGCCTTTTTAATAGCCATTACGTCTGCTAAAAGGGTTTTGGAACTCCAGGCTCTGTGCATTAAGCCACCATTCTTGGTTTTTCATAAGAACAGGGCGTCTCTTAGAACAAATCCCTCTTTTCTCCCTAAAGTGGCTTCTGAGTCCATTCTCAACCAGTCTTTTCAGCTGCCAGTATTCTTTCCTAATTACTCCAATAAAGGAGAAGTATATATTGCATTGTCTGGACGTCCACAGGCGATTACTCTGTTATTTATAAAGGACTGAGGAATTCAAGAAGTCGGATCAGCTTTTTGTGGCATTCTCCCAAAATAGAAAAAGTCAAGCAGTCTCCAAAGTGACCATTTCAGGTGGATCCCTAGTTGTATTTCTTATATTTATGAGTCTAGGCAATTGGAACTGCCCAGACTGGTGAGGGCCCACTCCACCAGATCTGTTGCTTCATCTACCTTTTTGACCAGACTTTTTCTACATGAAATTTGTACTGCTGTGACTTGGTCTGATCCCCGCACTTTCATTTCCCATTACAAACTGGACTTGGTGCCCAGGAGCAGGGCTTCCTTTGGTTCCTCCGTGCTCTGGCATATCCTTCCTTGAGGCCACCCAAGGTACGTAGAAGTCGGGGACTCTGAACCATCTGTGATGAATTATGACACGGATAGCATCAGGTAGAGTTATGTACTTACCATAACGTGGCATCTGTGCTGTCCAGTGTCATTATTCATCACATGCCAACCCTCCTACCACCTTCCTTCTGGAGGTCCTGGTGAACTGGAATTACCAATACCTTGGAATGTGGTGGTCTTCTCCAACCTCCTAGACATTTCCTTTCATTAGCAAACTCGATCTGAGGAGTAGAGGATAGCAGGTAATTGTGGGAAGGGAAAGGAGCTAGAGCTCTTGATCTGTCTGACAGTTGCCAGCTCGGATCCAATTCATCTGTGATGAATAATGACACTGGACAGCACAGTTGCCAAGTTATGGTAAGTACATAACTCTTTTTAAAATTTTTTTTTTTTTTTTTTTTTTTGTGATGATTCTGGGGATCCTGAGACTGTTGTGTCAGAGATGGGCAAGGATAGTGAGTCCCACCCCTTCCTTCATCTTACCTCCATATGACTCCTTTGGATAGGCCATCACATCTAAGAGGAACAGATTACTGGCCTGGAGTTCTCATTTCCATCCTCTAAAAATGTCTGGTGTAGTTTCTTGGGGGATAAGCTTGAAAAACATTTGGTTATCCAGTCTATAGAGCCATTTTTAAGAATGCTGTTGTATCTGCCTGGTGGAATACCAAATCATTTTTTTTCCCCTCAAAAGATGAATTTCGTTTAGAAACTTCTTGCCTGGGTGGATATAGTAACTGCCTAACAGTGGAGTGCTGACTCCTCTTGTAAACCTTCCAAGGACCATGGCATATTGCCACCTTGCTCAACCAGTCTAAGATTTTGGAGATATGTTTTTGTCTTATGTTGGGGCTTAAGCTCCTTGGTTACTCCTTATTCATGTCCTGTTTACAGCTGCACCTGGTTAGAAGTGCACTATATACACTTGAGGGGGCTACCCATAGTCTAGAATTAAGGAGGACTTTCATAAGACTCCCCTGTGACTTTAGTTTTTAATCTCCTCACCTGTTGACTACAGAGCTTCCCCCTCAGTCAGACACTACACTGTTGAAAGTGATGGGCCCTCATCTAGGCAGGCTTGAAGGGTACATTGTGCTGTAAATGATGTCCTGGTAATGAGAGCTAGGTGCTGATGTGAGTACCTGCTTTATTATAAGGGCAAGAACTAACCCCTTATCTGTACCGGTCTGCTCCTCCACATGTGGTGTCAGGAGCTACCATCACCAGCTTTGGTGGTCACACCCATAACTTTCCTAGCAATGGATTCCCACATTATGATGGGACTCCACTCTTCAGCTGTGACCCTGTCATTGCAGCAAGAGGTTCAGCAGGGTGGAAACTACCATGCCACCTTACAGGATGATTACACCCATTCCCTTTGCCATCAAGTATCAAAGTCACTAATTGAACCAGAGTCTCCTGGGCTGTTCAGGGCTTTCTCCTTCTGTGTCACCTGCACAGGCCCTTTCCTGTTGTATTTTTGACCGTACCAATTCTTCAGCTGAAGGTCTTAGCTGAGTTCTGTGTTTGCATGGGATGTTGTCGCTGACATTGTCCTCCGTCGAGTATTTTAGGTACAAATTCCTGGTACCCCATTTTTTTGGTGGGAGAGTGTAATTCACATATCCCATATGAAGTATGTTCGATGATGTCCTGAGGATGAAGCAGGCCTGCTTCTCTATGGAGGGCCTTATAGTGCTGTTTCTTTCTGCCTTCACCTCTGACTGTAAGTCTATCCATCCTACAAAAGAAGAAAAATCCTCCTCATTGCCTGAAGAAGGCTGCTAAGTTTCACACAGTCTTTCCCCTCAATTGCTGGCTAAGTCACAGAAGAATATGACCTTAGCTGATTACTTCACAAAAGTCCTTAACGTAGTGTAATACTGTTTACATGTGGGAGATGCTGTTTTTTTTTTTCAAATTCACCCTGACTTAAGAACTGTTGCAAAGAACATTTGAGTTCTCAATGGAGCTAATCTCTGCCATGTCTTGAAAATTGCCTGTTTCCTAGAAAGAGGTTTGCTGGGAGACCAGTCCATTTCAATGGAGCTTATTTTGACAGGCTTAGACTGTATTGTTTATGGGGGGCTGTGGAGGGTGTCCCATTTGTGGTAGGAAGGTTGGGTTTTTGCTCTCACCTTTTCTGGTCCTGGAGGGGATGAATGGTTTCTGTCTGAATGTGATCCTCATCAGTTTCAACCAGTATTTTCAGTTTTAGACCTTCAAGTAGAGTAAAATGTCCTTGCTTTTTTTAAGGTTCTTGGTTGGCGTCACTGCACTTGGTAGATTCCATCTGACATGTTCTTATTTTGTTTCTACAGATGAGATTTTTCCATCTCACTGGGTGGCCATCAGTTTTAATACAAATTGTTGCCGTTTGGGTTTTCCTTATTAATGAGCACTTTTAAGAAGGTGTTGAAAGTGGCAAAAACGCATTTAATTTGAAGCACCTCTTTGTGTTTCCTTTTATAGACTTCTGGCCCTTGGCAGCCTCATCCAAGAGTTCCCTGGAAGCTCCACTACTGTGGGTGCTTCTGTGGTGCCATTCTCTAGGAGGGACCATAGATCAGAAGTAGTCTTCAAGTCCTGCTCAGGTGTTTTTTTCCATCATCGCAGAGCTGGGTGCTGTTCCTTTTTTGGTTATTCATTCCCCTCTGATAGAACCCAAGAGGTCATGCCTTTACTTATCTTTCATATAGATGCTGTGCACGGTCAATGATTGGACCCTGCTATAGCTTTTTGCATTAAAGGCTGCTACAATCTTCATATTGCCTGTAACATATGGGTATTCAGGATGACCTAAATAATGAGACAAACTTGCAGCACGTGGGCTGCCTTCATCAGCATGTATTTGACTATACAATTATACAAGTTGCCAGACCATGCAATCTAGACTATGAACTGAGACATAGATTAGAGATATCAGTTTCTTAAAGCTCTACATATTATTTCACCCTCTTACAAAATGAAAGATTCTCACTTCACATAATGTGGTAGGTTCCAATAAAAATGCGGGCATTTAATAGCAAAATATCAGTGTACTCTCTATTGCTGAATTTCAAGGTATTTATTAGTAAAATACATTATGTAGTCATTTCCTAGGACATTTCATTGTTGAACGTGCAGTATTCTGCTGCTGAGATGGTACACATGACTCCGGTTGTATGAAATAGATAAATGTTCCTTTACATTAGCTTTGCTCATGAAGTCTAATTCCTTGATTAGTCAAAGTTGCTTGAAGTTTCCTTGGAGCATGCACTGCAGGCAGCAATGTACGATATGTCCAAGCATGATGAATGTCTTGCAAAAAATCCAAGCCAACTTAGCCAAGTAAAAACTGAATAGTGATTAAGTAGCCCATATGTCAAATGCAGTTCAGTAGCTTTTTAAAGCTACTGTAACTAACATGAAATCAGGAGTGTGCTGATCCTAAGCTGAGGCATTTTGATTTATGGCTCTTACTTTCTCACTGGTTTTTGAAGCCATTTGATAGTAAGATGCAACTTTTATATCTCAGCTCTGTAACTTTGATTTGCAGTTATGTCCAGCTTGAGGTTATTCTTTCTCAGCATTTTCAGCAACTCCCATCACGGTATTTATTCCCTTGTTGACAGTGCAGTAATATGTCATCAGTCATATTAATTTCCATATATGTATTGTATTGCATTTCTATCCATTCTATATATTCCTTTATTGCATGTTATGTAATTAATTCAGAAGTATGTATACTTAAAATGTGATCTGTGTTTGTCTTTGTTCTTACTATTTGTTTACTTAAACTTTTTTTGAGATCTTTTCTCCTTGGGTCTCTGCTGAAAAATGGCTCCTAAGAACCCATACAAACTAACCCGGTTAACAAATGTAAAAATAAATAAAAATATTAACACCATCAGGTAAGCCCTTTTCTTTTCTGTGCAACAGCTCTCTGAAATACTTGATAAAATGTCAAGTTGAAGTCTTAGAAATGTGTACCTTGTTTGCATTCACTTATTTAACATTTCCGTTTCTTTAAAACTCTACCACATTTTTTTCAGTAACTCATTCTTTAAACCTTGAGGTTGCAGTGCACCATAAACAAAAATGAAGCAAGCTTCCTTTTAAATAGCACATCAGAATATAAGTCTGGGTCATGGCATGCATACATAGTAAAAGTTAGATCTTTTGGGCTCTGATTATGCTTTTCATAAAAATGTAATGTTATAGCACTGGCTAAAGAAAGATTTAGTGTCCCGAATATGCTCTTCTACTCCTTTTTTAAACTGTCTTGCAGTTTGCTTTGTATAATATTTATTACTTTAATAAAACCTGCTGGAGAGACAGATTTGTCCCCCAGAGGCTGCCTCGTCTCTAGAGTAAACCCCCCATACACGTCAAATGAAGTATGTCACTGACCCTCTTCAAGCGCAATCATGATGAGTGGATGGGAAACCACAAATTTGTCCCAGGGGTTAGACTCACTGACGGGGGCGACAGGTGCTGATTAAGGTTTCTTTGTTGGGGATAAACTCTTGGCTAGGTTTTTAAGGGCCCCAAGGCCATTAGCCTAGTAACCTCCTATGATCCTATTACAAGCACATCTTAAACCGTATGTAGCTGCCCTTTGAGAACAGTTGTGACTGTGTGACATCCAAGTCTAAAATTGTACCTCATTGATAAGGAACTGTTTTTTGTTGTCTAAATATATATAGATATAACAGCCTTTACATTCCCTAGATATTTGTTCATCCTTTACCATAGCTGTATTGTATTTATTTACATTTGTTAACCGGGTATTGTCCAACTGGGTAGAAAAATACCCATTTTCAATGGAGACCCGGAGAGAAGAACTCTACAAGATTACAAATTAGTAAAAGTACAATTATTTCAGAAAAAATAAAAAAATGTTACAAGTCTAAACAAGGAATACAGGTCATAGAGGTTATGATAATATGCAATGTTCAGAAGTACAATTAGAGAGAGAGTATGCAAGTAATGCAATAGATACGCATTAACAGAAAATGTCATCCTAGAAATGAGCAGTAATAAGAAGAGAGAAGCCAGGGAAAACACAGGGGCAAAGCCAGTTAGTTTTTAAATAATCAGGGTAGTTTTAAATGATGTATGTAAGATGTATATAAATATGTGTGTGTGTGTGTATATGTATGTATATGTGTATATATATATATATATATATATATATATATATATATATATAGCGCTGTATATATATGATATGGTCAGGTGTTTGTATAGGAAATTTTAAAATTAAGACCCAATGTCTCATCTGATGCTACTGCGTACCAGTGTTTAAAAATACACACCACCTACTCACCATTAGCTGGCCCTTTAAAGGTTTGTTCCTGAAACTTCTAACTAGTACAGACACAGCCCAGTACTGGTGATCACAAGATTACCATAATACCAGTATTTTCCACATGCAGTAAATACACTTCTGATCCTGAAATCCTGTGCACTAAGTTCCAACATACTGTGCAGTGAATTGCTACATAGAGATGAACTAAGTAACAGAAAGGATACAGGCATTATTTTAATAAAGTATATATTAGAATAGCAAATTATAGCATTATTTCACGTGCAAGTCAAATACACTTTCATTTTTATTCAAGTTTCTTTTCACAGTTTTACTCCTTATGTCTTAATGGTCCTCCTAATATTATTCATCCTTTTTCCTCCTGCATAATTTGATCTCAAAGCTGCCATTTATTTGTAAGAGTTTTATTCTTCCATTCCCTTAATGCTCTCAGCTCAGAAGCCTTTATTTTTCCAATTCTTCCATTCCCTTAATGCTGTCAGTTTGGAGGCCTTTATTTCTTCCATTATCACTACAACATCTGAGATTCTTGGTGAAACCCTTGTTTTCCTCTTCCTTGTGATGGGATCTGCAAGCATCCGTAAGCAGAGTAAGATGTCCTTCTATTCACGTGTTGCAGTATTCATCACATATGGGTTTACTTCTCTTGCTACCCGAACGTCCAGCCAGTATACAAAAGATTTCAGTCACTGTATGGTGCGTGGGACATCTGATGTGGCTAGGAGA
The DNA here is from genome assembly GCF_019279795.1 of Protopterus annectens. Taxonomy (NCBI): domain Eukaryota; kingdom Metazoa; phylum Chordata; order Ceratodontiformes; family Protopteridae; genus Protopterus; species Protopterus annectens. The sequence continues at coordinate 259,825,520 of NC_056750.1, read as the reverse complement.
ATGTGGGCCATAAAAGTGACATCTGCACACACCAGCCCTCAGAACTTCTCAGCTGCCAGTCGAACTTCAAGTGTTCCTGCTATCCCGGCCGTCTAATTCTGAGGAAATCAGATAAGTGCCCCATTGGGGAACCTTTTCAATCATTTTCTTTATTCTAATGCTTGTTCATGTCATCCAGAAAGGGCAAGTGTAAGTGTGGCCATGAGATACCTCACAAGGATGCCCACAGTCAGTGTCTTTTGTTTGTTTAAGCTGGTTGCACGATAACAAGGTTGCACCATCTGCCAGGAGTTTGTGCCCAAAACTCGGCTCAACCGTCTGCATGTGCTCAATCTGTACCTGGAAAATCAATGTCTCAGTTAGCCTTAGGTATGGAGGGTTCCGCCGACTTACCTGTCGAACCACCAAAAAAGAAGGCCAAGACCATTAGGCGGGTACCTTCCCAGAAGCCACATAATCTCGCGCAGAGGGCACGTCCCCTGAGGCTTTTCAGATGACAGGGGGGGACCAGCAATTTTGGTAGGACTGTCAGATCCCTCTGGTTGCTTACAATCACCCGATTCTAGGCCTTCCTCCATTTAGATGCCCGTTAGGTCTCTCAAAAGGAAGGAAAAAAGAAAGCATACATCTCGTACTCCTGAAAGTACCCCAGACCAGGCTTTCAACCAAAGTCCATTTAATGCTTTTATGGCCTTACGGCCTACCACTTCAGGTACGTCCAGTATCCGTCCTCCTATACTGAACCTTAAGCCTCAGACATCAGATCCCTCTCTGAGGGAAGAGGGAGGAATTCTCTGATTCTTCTTTGGAAGAATCCCTTTCATATACCTCTCAGCTACCTTTACCCCTGGGATATGGCTCTCCAGAGGAAGAATCCATTGACCCCGAGTCCCCAGCAGAGGATTTGACCTTTGGGTAAACTATTATAAAAATGAATGAACATTTCAAGTGGGAATCCTCTGAAATGACAGAGGTCCATAAAAGGTATTACGACCTCATTCAGATGGGATTCCCCAACCCCTATTGCTGTTTCACCCATTCTACCTGCCTTTCTTGATGCCTTCTCTTCTGCATCCTTGAACCTGGACTCACAACCCCGTGCTCCACACAGACCTGTTAGATTTTATAAAGTTCCTGAGACTGTTTGATAAGGCTTCAAAACTATTGCCTACCAAACCATACCCCTAGCTGACAAAGACAGCAAAACCATGTAATGTCTGGGTAAGAAAATCTATACTTCTGCTACTCTGGCTTTCAGAGCTAAATACCTACCAGACACACATGGTTAAATGTGCCTTATCCCTTTTTTGAGAAAATCTCTAAGGAATTGCCTGACTCACTAGATTTTGCTGCCAAAGCTTCACTGTCTTCCCTCGTTGCTCTCATGTCTCAGGTCACCAGGCACTTCATAAAGTGCACTTGTGTTGCTGCTGAGGCCTCTGCCAGGTCTGCAAGATCAGCATCTGCCTTGAGAAGATACTCCTGGCTACATCTCCAACCTTTACCAGATGACTTTAGAGCCAAGCTGGTTGATGTTCCCTTAGACAATACAGCCCTGTTAGGAACTAAAGTGGCTGGCTTCCTTAAGTCATTACAACAAAAGTGGAAAGAGCTGCAGGATTTAAAACATCTGCCAGTCTCTCCTATTCCAAAATTCCAGAGGAATTACCCAGCAAAAATACAATTTATTAGAAAGCACTCTCGTCCTGCTGCTCCCACAAGGCCTAGGAAAACATCCAGGAAGCAACCTAATGCTACTAGAGCTTCCACTTCTAGCCAGAGGCTGCCCTTTCAAGACAAGGCAGGTAGTGTCCGACTACCTGCCAACCTCAAAATCCCCATCTTCTCCCTCTATCCCTCTCTCGGTACACCTCTCTCTCTCTCTCCAAGTGTGGACTCGTATCACCTCAGACAAATGGGTCCCTTCAGTAATACAAAACGGGTGTTTTATGACCTGGCTTATACCTCCAAAGAAAAGGGGTTATCCCACAGCCTCCAAAAGAACAGCTCCACCTATTGCAGCCAGTGCTAGACAACGTGATGGCTCAAGGCACCATTCAGACAGTCCCACTGTCTGAAAAAGAAAGAGGTTTCCACTCCAGGATTTTCCTGGTTCCAAGAAAAGACAGTCCTTGGAGGCCGATTCTGGACCTCTGATTACTCAATCTTTTTCTTCAGGTTCCAACTTTCAGGATGTTGACTTTACCAGCTCTTTTCCCATTCTATTCCCTCAAAGGTTCATGGCCACCTTAGATATCAAGGATGCCTACCTTCACATCCCTGTAAGGCCCAGTTTTAGGAAATACTTGAGGTTCACTGTAGGGTTCTCTCACTTTCAATTCTCTGCCTTGCCCTTTGCGCTTTCCACTGCACCCAGTCTTCACCAAATATCTGGCTCCAGTTATTGCCTTCTGCAGAACAAAAGGAAACCAGATATTTCCTTACCTGGATGACTGGCTCATTCAGACAGACTGCAAACAGGCCCTCCAGCAGCACTTACAAGTTGCCATTTCTCTCCTACAGTCCCTGGGATTTCAGATCAACTTCCCGAAATCCCACCTGGAACCTACTCAAGACATAGTCTTCTTGGGGTGCAGGATTCGTACAGACATCATGAAAGCTTTCCTTCACCCCCAAAAGGTGGAAAGCTTGACACAACACCTACTTTTGGTCCTCCAGATAACAGAATTAACTGCAAGGCAGTACCTCAGACTCTTGGGCTACATGACATCCACTATCCCCATGTTACCGATGTTCTTCGTGTTTCACTGTTGCAGTCATCACATTTGGGTTATCTGCTTGCAGGTAGCCCTCAGTCGGCCTGATTATCAAAGTCTTGGGCCCTGCGTCGGTTGCTGTCTCATCTGCCATGAAGTCAGGTAGTCAGGGGTATAAAGCATGCAGGCGACGCCATTACAGCAGTCTTTCTTGCCGTGCGGTGCCCGAAGCAGAAGCAGTTCGTAAGTGCCGGTCAGCCGACTCCTGAAATTTTTGTTTTCGAGTTTCACATCCGAAATCTTCAAATAAGCTAAGCACCCTGTTGGGGGTCCCTTTTTCTTGCTCTAAATCAATGTCAGTAAAAGTTAACAATTGTATTTCTTGTGGAAAGCAAATACCGAATAAAGATTTTCATTCGTACTGCATTCCTTGCTTAGGCCCAGACCACGATGTACCTCTCTGTCGGTTTTGTGCCTTATTCAAACTGCATACTATTCGTCGTCTGTTCATTTTCGCATCTAAATATTGTGGTACTCTGTTCAGTTATCCAGAAATGGCTTCAGTAAGCCACCCGACTACCGACATTCTGAAAAAAACGGAAAAATAAAGACAGAGACAGGCCGCATAGGTCCAAAGCTGCCGACGACGCTTCTCCTAAGCTAGTCACCAGTTCACCAGTACTCAGTGAGGCGCTTTTGCAGCCCCTGATACCTGCTACTTCAGATTCGCAGGCCTCTACTGAGACCCATTCAGAGTCCGGTATGCCATGAGATGCTTCGACTGTGAAACCTGTGGATGTCTCTACCTTGGATGGGTCCGGAGCCACTGTGCAGGCACCGGCTTCTGAGGGTGTATTCAGGCCTGCTGACTTGCATATTAAACCAACGCCATCTTCTTCTTCTTCTTCAAGGCCTAAAACTCGATCCATGCCTAGAAACAGATGCCCAGACTGCATGGTCAGACCCCATATGCCTAAAAAGCAAATAAGAATGGCTGAAGACCTTATTACTCTAATCAGGGGAAGCCCCCCTTCTCCCTCTAAGAGACTTAGGACTGATTTTCTGATTCTGAAATGTCTGTTTTCTCTGATGACCAGGATTTGCCCTTATCTACCTATGAGGATTCTGATGCAGAGGACTCCATTCCTTCTACTTCCCCTCTAGAGGATTTCTCTTTTGGTGAAACCTTGCATACTCTTAGGGAGCACTTCTGCTGGGAAAGCCAGGATTACTCTGACTCCAAAAAGAGGCTTAGGGAATTCTTACCCTTGTCTCAACACAGGCCTTTAGCTATCCCTCCTGTACTGAACATTGTAGATGATGCCTTCTCGGAATCTCGCCTGGCCCCTGACACCTTACCTCCTGCTCCCAGAAAACATGATGGGTATTACAGGGTACCTGACTCTCTCAAGTTCCTTTTTAAAAATCCTACTGCAGATCCTGAGACAATTTCACAGGGACCCAAGAGCATTAAGGCTATTACTGCTAAAAACCTTACCCCCCTCTGATAGAGATTCCAGGGCCCTGGATAGATGGGGAAAAAAGGTATACACTTCTGCAACTTTGGCCATTAGGGCCTTAAACTGCCAGTTTCATATGTTAAAGTATCAGCAGCTTATTACTGGATTGCTTAAACAGAAAATGATGTTGATTCCTGACTGTGCTGAAAATAAAGAATTACAGGATTTAATGCATTCTGCTGAACAAGTTGGAAAACATTCTTTGCAATGTGGTTTTGATTCATTAGAGGCATCTTGCAGGGCTGATGTCCTGGGTCTGTACTTAGAAGGCATGCTTGGCTTAAGGAGCAATCTTTGCCAGATCATGTTAAAGCTAAATTACTGGATGCTCCCTTAAACCAAGACCGCCTGTTTGGCAACAAAGCAGAAGTACTTAAAAAGTTGAAGGAAAAAGCTAAATCTATGCAAACGGTTAAAGATTTTTGCAAGTACAGCCTCACAGATTTAGTAGGCATTGGCCCTCTAACAATTGGTCCTTTCCTGCCTCTTCCAGGCCTTCTCAGTCCAAACCCAGAAGCAGCAGAACGCCCAGGCTTCAGTCCCAAGGTACTCGCAGGCCTAAGCAGTGGGGGGCTCCCACTTCCAAAGCAGGGAGTAGTAAGACTCCCCCCTATGGTAAACTGTCTCAATGACCTAACTTTAAACCTTCCAAGCCCTGCATTGACTATACTGCGATCATTCCCAGAGGAAGAAAGCTGTGTACAGCTTGCAACACTAAAAGAACTGCTGTCATCTCCAAGACACTGATATGCAATTTGGTCTCTTGGGGAGTCCAAGTGCGTTGGACCATCCAACCCAGAAAGTGTCCCCTTCCATCCCATCTGGGAAGCATCCATGGTCAGAGTGGCTTTGGAGGAGGGGAGAACAAAGGGTTGTCTCTGTATGACCTCCGGGGAATGAAACCACCAAAGAAGGGAGTCCCTGCATACTTCTGAAAGTTTGCCTTCTCTCCCTTTGCTGTCATTCCAAAAGTCCTGTGCAGGATAAAACAGGATGCTCCCAAAATCTTGCTGGTGACTCCCTTTTGACCCAGACAGCATTGGATGTTCATTGTGTTTCACTGTTGCAGTCCTATTCAGTGGGTTATCCGGCTCCCGATAGCCCTCAGTCGGCCAGAATACCAAAGGTAAGTAAAAATGACATTCGACTTTTGTCTGTTGTAAAGGACGTCAGGGCGTCCGATACAAAAGGAGGCAGCCGATGTCACTTCCTCAGTCTTCCTTGCTGCGGAGCCCGAAGCAGAAGCATTTTTGCACAAGTGCCAGTCGGCAGTTTACCTTTTTTGTTTCCGACTACAAAGTTGAAGTCAACTACAGCTAAGTACCCCATTGGGGATCCTCTTTTCTTGCCTTAACGAATGTCAGAAAAGGTTAATAGTTGTCTTACCGGTGGAAAGAAGATTCCCCATTAGCTTTTCATTATTTGTTTAGGCCTTGACCACAACGTTCCTAATTGTGATGTCTGTGCTTCCTTTAATTCGCATACTATTCATCATCAGGCTAAGCTTTTAGCTAAAGATTTTGGAGTTTGGCCTAGGTTTGTTGGTATGGCGTCCGCTGGTCTTCAGGCTTTGGATATCCCCAAGAAACATAAGGATAAGGACCGCGACAGGCTTACGAAGGTCAAGTCCTTGGATGATGCTAAGTTGGTAGTCAGTCATGTGGTAGCCAATGAGGTGCCTTTGCAGCCCCTGCAGCCCGCAGATTTTCAACTGCAGGCCTCTATTGAGACAATTTCAGAGGCCCCCAGGCCTCCGGCTTCCATTTTGCCTTCTGACCTTCCGCCTGTTGCCTCTTCAGCTGGATCTGTAGCCGCTACGCTGACTCCGGTGCCCAAGGCCTCTGTTCTTCGTTCAGACAGCAAGCTCATACCAATGACTTTGGCGGTTGCCAGGCCTCCCAAGTCCTTCAGACTTGCAGGTAAATCTTCCAGTTGTAAGCCTGTGAAGAAACAGGCTCCAGTTTCCTCTCATTCTCAAATGGTTAAAATGGCTGATGACCTTTTGACTCTTATTAGGGGTTCACAGCCTCCTCCTTCAAAAAAAAGTAGGGATGTCTCTCCTGAGGCTTTGTCTTATTCAGGTTCTGATACTTCTGGCATTTCTGTTGATGAAGAGGAAGTTTCTCAGGCTTTCTTTCCTTTTGAGGATTCAGACGCAGAGGAGTCCATCCCTTCTCCTTCTCCTCCAGAAGATTTCTCTTTTGGTGATACTTTAAATACTCTCAGGAAGCATTTTAAATGGGGAAGTCAAGATTATCCCTTTTCCAAGAAAAGGATTAGGGAGTTTTAGAATTTGCCTCAGCATAAGCCTTTGGCTATTCCACCTGTTGGAGGTGGTTGATGATTTTCTGGAAAATTTCCTTGACTCCAAATTCGGCTCCTCCTGCTCCCAGGAAACCTGACAGTTACCATAGAGTCCCTGATTCTCATCTGTTTCTTTTCAGGAATCCGTTGGTTGATCCAGAGGTTGTTTCTAAAGGAGTTAAGGCCACTGTTAATAAAAATCCTGTTCCTTCTGACAGGGAATCTAGGAACCTAGATAGGTGGGGTAAAAAGGTTTATACCTCTGCCACTCTTGCTATTGGGTCTACTAATTGTCTTTTTCATATGCTGACGTACCAGCAGTACACCTTGGAAGCTATTAAGTCTAGGATAGCAAGTGTGTCTGTTGGCGGAGAGGTAGGGATATGCAGGATTTGCTGAATTCTGCCAATCGTGTCAATAAACATTCATTACATTGTGGTTTTGACATTCTAGAAGCTTCCTGTAGGGCTACAGCTACTGGCTCTGTTATTAGAAAGCACGCTTCGCTCAGGGAGCAGCCTCTACCAGAGCCTGTCAAGGCTAAGCTTTTAGATGTACCTTTGAATAAGGACAGTCTTTTTGGCAGCAAAGCAGAGAAGTGCTCAAGAAGATGGAAGAAAAGGCCAAGTCTATGCAGACAGACTTTCTGCAAGTTCAGCCTCCTCACTTTAGCAGGAATTACCCTTCTAAGAGTTGGACGTTTCCTTATACCAGCAGACAGAAGCGTTCTAGGACTAGAGGTTACAAATCTTCTAGGGGACAGGTGACTACCCCTCAAAGGTCTAAGCATTGGCAGGCTTCCTCTTCCAAGGCGGGAAGTTCTAAGCCTGCATCTCAATCTGAACATTCTCAGTGACTTTGTCCAACTTCTGCCTGTTCTTGCCTGCCTGGAGAGTCTTTTAGGGGGAAGGTTGGCCTTTTTTGCAAATGTCTGGGCCACCATCACAGATGACAAATGGGTACACAGAACTCTATCCCTAGGACACAAGTTTTCTTTCCACACCTTTCTAGTACCCAAAGGATTCCCGGATGCTCCTCCAAACCAAAGGACAGAAGTAGAAAAGCAGAATTTGTCTCTGTTACATCTGGGAGCAATAGAATCAGTTCCTGCTCAGCAGGGTAGGCCAGGGTTTCTATTCCAGACTTTTCATAGTTCCAAAAAAAGTAGGCACCTGGTGTCCTATCCTAGATCTATCCATCCTGAACTCTTTCTTGATAATTCCAAAGTTCAAAATGCTCACTCTGCATCAGTTGCTGCCAAATGTTAGAAAAGGATTCCTGGCTGGTAACGTTGGATCTCAAAGACGCTTATCTGCATATCCCTATCAGGGAAGGTTGCAAGCAATGTCTTCGTTTCTGGGTGGGCAAGCAACATTATCAATTCTCTGCACTGCCCTTTGGCTTATCTACTGCTCCCAGAGTTTTCAGAAACTGCCTGGCTCCAGTCATTGCTTTTTGCAGGCAGAAGAAAATTCAGATTTATCCATACTCGGGACGACTGTCTAATTCAAGCAAATTCTCAGGAACAGCTGTTAAAGGATCTAGAATTTGTAGAGACTCCTCTCTCTTCCCTGGGTTGGACTGTCAACGAGGAAAAATCAAAAATGGTGCCATCCAAACAGATAACATTCCTTGGAGCGAGTCTGAACACAGCCGCCCAGATGATATATCTTACCCAGGAGAAGCAGACAACTCTTTCAGTTTACTTCAAGGACTTGGCAAACCTGTCCCAGCTCCCTTCAAGGAAATACCTGCAAGCTCTGGGATTCATGGCCTCTTGCTTTCTCATGATTCCATATGCAAGACTTCATATGAGGAAATTGCAATGGTACCTCAAGAACATTTGGTGTCAACATACACAGGACCTGGATGTGATAATTCCTCTGCTTTCATGTCTGTGGACAGAGTTTCTATGGTGGGCAACAGCCTGTCTACAGAACAAAGGCATGCCTTTTCCCCCACCCCTTGCCACTCAAGTTCTTACCACAGATGCATCGGACTACGCCTGGGGAGCTCACCTGGATGGCAGATGCATACAGGGAAGTTGGAATGCCCAGCAGATGCACCTGCACATAAATTTAAAGGAGTTGATGGCAGTCCAGCAGGCCTTACTAGCTTTCAAGCATCTTCTTTCTCCAGGGTCCCTGCTTGTCAGGATGGACAACACCACAGTCATGTGGTACATCAACAAGCAGGGAGGGATTCATTCTTACCTCCTGTGCAGACAGAGCATGAGTCTTTGGTCCATAGCAGCATCCCTGGGCCTGCATCTCCTAGCTCAGTTCCATCCAGGAAGGTTCAGTGTTTTGGCAGACCAGTTGAGCAGACAGACCCTGGATCCTCACAAGTGGCAGCTGAACAGAGCAGTTTTTTTACAGCATCATTCAACATTGGGGCACTCCTCAAGTGGATCTTTTCTCCTCTCCAGACAACCATCTTCTACCTCTTTTTTGCACCAGACAGCATCACAGCATAGCCTGTAAAGTGGATGCTCTGTCCTTCCTTTGGACGCTGCTGTCAGTGTATGCCTTCCCTCCTCTTCTTGAAGATCAAGGACTAATGACCAAGGACTATTCTCATAGCTCCGGACTGGCTCAGGCAGCATTGGTATCCACTGCTTCGCAGTCTCTCCCAATTTCCTCCTTGGCATCTTCCTCTGAAGCCATATCTTTTGGTTCAGGAAGGGGGAAACATTCTACATCCTCATCTTCAGTCTCTCCATTTGGCAGCATGGCTCATTGTATGACTCCATCCTTTTCTTCTTCCCTTTCCCAGCAGGTGGTTGACGTGCTGAGGGAGGCCAGGAGGCCTAGCGCTAGGAAGTCCTACGCTGGCAAATGGGAAAGATTCTCTAATTGGATGCAGGCTAGAAGGGAATCTTCTTTTCAGCCTACCCTTCCTCTGATCCTGAAATACCTGACTGATTTGCTTCAGGGTGATCTTTCTTTCTCCTCTGTCAAGATCCATGCTTCAGGCATTTCTGCTCATTGTTCTTTTGAACAACCCATTTTCTGTCATCCCCTGATGAAAATGTTTCTCAGAAGTGCTTGCAACTTAAGACCTCCCAGAAGGGCACCTACTCCAGCCTGGGATCTTAATTTTGTTCTAGAGAAACTCACTCTTCCTCCTTTTGAGCCAGCTGCCACTGCAGATTTAAAGTTTCTCTCGTGGAAGACTGCCTTCCTCTTGGCTATAACTTCAGCAAGGAGGGTTTTGAAGCCTCATGCTTTGATGGCTGTGGAACCTTTTCTTATTTTCCATGCAGATAGGGTTTCTCTGAGAACCAACCCCTCCTTTATGCCTAAGGTGGTTTCTAGCCTGACTCTTAATCAGTCCATACACCTTCCTACCTTCTTTCCTAATCCTCGAAGTAGAGGTGAAAGAATCCTACATTCTCTTGATGTGCATAGACAGCTCAGGTGTTATCTGGACAGGACTAAAGACCTTCGGAAATCAGCACAGTTATTGGTCAGTTTTGCCCCTGGAGCCCAGGGCAAGGCTATTTCTA